>NC_056745.1:1239088837-1239266337 GCF_019279795.1 Protopterus annectens
ATTGTACACATATGCATACCTATATGTGAGATACATTCAGACATCAGGTCCACAATCTCACAACACCTTCCTGCACAGCTGCACTGTTCTGCCTTGCTACAACACAGACAGGTTCCACATATGGACACAGCCTAACATTGGGGGGGTATATGTAGGATCTGATTGCAGGTAGCCCTATTACATACCTATGGCATTCCTGCATACTACATTACAGATTAACCTGAGTATCCTGCAAGGGGTGGGCTGTGGGTCCCACGTGTCATCATAATGGCATTACTTCCACCACCATCTATTGGCCGTGCAATATACATTCTTCCCATTACACTACACACACTATGATGGTTTACATCTTGTCAGTCAGAGCTGATCTGCACAGTTGATGGCTATGTTCCACTACCCACAGGGACAGACACTATTGCCCATAGCAGTTGTTCAGTTGAACATCATTACAACAATACCTGATGGCACATATAAATCATTCCACATCATCCATCCCATTATTATGGACCAGGTATTACATTCAGTTACATGCATATATACTTCACATACTTGTTGTGGGAATGATGTCTGTTCTGGATAGTTTGCTGGATGTTCTTATAGTTCTTTTCCTTTGGCTTTTGCTTTGCCTTGGCTTGTTTTTTTCTTTCTTTCTTTCTTTCTTTCTTTCTTTCTTTCTTTCTTTCTTTCTCTTTCTCTCTTAGTCTCTCTGCAGTAAATGGATTGAGCTGCTTTGAATAGATTGCAGCATGGTTTTGTAACTGATGCACATGATCAGGTGATGGCTTGGGCACCAGTCATTGTCCTCCACTTGCTAACTGCACGCAGCTTGCTGTGTAGTACTTCCAATTAAAACTGTCATGGCAACCACCTACTATAAATCCCTACATCATGTGGACATGGTTCCTTTACCTTTCCTGTGTGCTGGACATCCTTCCTGTGTGTTGGCATCAGTGTTACAAACAGCAGGTAGCAATACATCTTACAGGAGAACCTGCACACTCAGGCCAGCTACATATTTGTAGGGGGTTTCATGACTACAGACAGAGTGTGAGTAGAGTTGATGTATGCATTGTATAGTACTGGTGTTACAGGGTTTGTGTGTGCATACTACCTTACCTTGGAATGCAGTCTGTCTGCATAGCTCTCAACTGTGGGCCTATCATTTGATGGCCAGAGGTGTCCCTATTATGTTTTGTCTTTCCACCACACAGGTCTTGTGTTAGATATTTCACTGGCAGAGTGTGTGTGTGTTGAGTGCTATCAGTACATGACTACATCCATTTATGTTTCTAACTTCAAATTCCTGACTAAGGGTGTATTGCAGACTATCCTGTAACACCAGTGACTTGCTTAGTGTATGACAACAATTTTCCACGTATGGGCCTGTGTTCCAGCCTCTGTCCTCCACCTACATACCAGGCTTTTGCACATGCTGTCAGGGGTGTAGTGGGGTGTGAGTATGTCATGATGCCATTCCTGCCATCAGTCCACTGCTGTTGTGTTCCCCACACATATGGTGGGGTTGGGGCCATACATGTGTGAGCTTCCCCTACACAATACATGTACCCTTATGCACTGCAGAGGCCAGTGTATGTAACAGTGGTATATGGCCCTGGTCTTGGTGGGGGGTGCACCATAACTAACCTAGGCTGTTAGAACATGTGGGGGTATCAGGAGTGAGCTGCCTTAAGGTATCTGGATGTACATTACCATACAATCCACCTAGGGTAAATGCAGGCCTACTGCCAACTGCCATACAGATTGTTCTGTTTTTCAGTGTGCTTGTGATGGTGTCAGTAATGACATGGCATATAGAACTGTAATAGTACACAAACAAAGCTTTCTCAATTATGAAAATCTATGTATGGTGTTATATCCTTTGACCTCTATGTGGCTATATGTTGCAGGCAATGATTGTCATTTGCATGGGTGGCTCATACAGTCTCCAGTTGGTAAGGCAGTAACTGTAGGAATAGTGGCTGTTCCATATTGTGTGCACCTTCTACATATGTATTTTACTATACATATCTCTGCGTGTGTATGTGTCGTGCTGTTATATATATATATATATATATATATATATATATATATATATATATATATATATATATATATATATATATATAAACAAAGAGTTAGAAGGTCACACTGAAAAACCAATGAGAAAAAAAACTAAATGAAAACTCCAGCCAAGCTAGAACTTTCAAAGAGTGACCTCCCAAACCTCCTGTAACAGAGGCCCATGAGATATGTACAAATGACCCTTATCAACATCAGGTGTTTCAGCTATATGGTGATTCTGATTGCCCATGACTTTTACATTTGAAGTCATTTTAATGGACAATTTCAGGCCAATAAAGCCAAACCCCACTAGTTGTAGATATGCATATTTCGGCCTTGTTATGACCTCTTCAGCATAGCATAAGCAGAGTGTTTGACTAAGCTTAAGAAACACGAGGTTGTTATACCCGGCTGATGTCCATTTTTATTAGGGTGACTGCAAAATATCCCAAATAACAAATTAAAACAAATAACAACAAAGAGTTAGAAGGTCACACTGAAAAACCAATGAGAAAAAAACTAAATGAAAACTCCAGCCAAGCTAGAACTTTCAAAGAGTGACCTCCCAAACCTCCTGTAACAGAGGCCCATGGGATATGTACAGATGACCCTTATATATATATATATATATATATATATATATATATATATATATATATGCATATATGTGTCTGTGTATCTGTATCCTAGGGATGTTGATTGCTTCTACACTGCACATTCCCTATGGGAGCTAGACTGTACTGCATGATATGTTACTGATACCAGCCTGACATCATACAGGTGGGATAGAGTACTGTTAACATCTTGTGCTCATGTCGTGTCAGGTCCTGGGTATTGGGGCTGTAACAGTTGACAGTGTATTGCAGGGCAGACGTGTTTGACTGTGGGGGGGATACCTAATCGTACATGACATATGTTGTTTGGGGCCTCTCAACCCCAGTAATGGTGCATATGGGCATATATGTTTATGGTATGTTCCCATTGTTATCTACTGATCTATGCCTCTATATACCTATATATATATATATATATATATATATATATATATCTATATATATATATATATATATATATATATATATATATATATATATATATATATATATATATATATATATATATATATATATATATATATATATATATATATATATATATATATATATATAGCTATAGATATATGCAGCTGTATGTATATATGTTTATATATATATATATATATATATATACTGTATATATGTTTATATATATATATATATATATATATATATATATATATATATATATATATATATATGTATATATATTTATATATACACACACACACACACACACACACACACACACACACACACACACACACACACACACACACACACACACACACACACATGATACATCTACACATTTGAATACATTCTCTATACTGTTGAATGACTGGGCTGGATGATAATATTGTGAAAACATCGGGCTTATCTATATCTGACATAGCTTAGTGGTAAATCACTTTGGCTATGGTGCGTGTGCACGGTCCTGGGTTTGAGCCTTGCAGAAGCTGTTTATTTTGTTGCTAGGCAGAATATAGGGCCGTTGGATGCAGAGTGATTAAGGCACTTTTGAGCAGTTGTTAAGTGGGTTTGCATGGGTTTGTGTGGAGGTAAGCACTGCTAACTTCCGGTTACAGTTGCTTATACTGGTTTAGCTTTTAAATTGCTTAACCTGTGTAGGCATTGCTTATCCGTGTGCAAACAGGCTCAAACCCGCTTACTGCTGCTTAAACATGCTTACTCCCGCTTACCCTAGTGCTAATTTCTTTAAAAGAAAAGAAAAAAGGGCTGATAGTAAACTGGTGAAAAAGGGGCACGAATAGGGAAAGACAGTAGGAAAACTTGCTAGGGATGTACATTAAGGGTATAAGGAAGGTCCATAGCTGCCCATTACTTCTACAGCAATAGCTGTGTATATACACTGAATTTAGAGGTAGATTTGGACACTCAAACCCCTGAGAGAGGGGTGAGGACAACAATAATATGTTGTGATGCCAATTAAACCTGATTATATGTGTCCAGTGGACACGTGTGCGAAATGAACAGCTATGTATGGGGAGTGATTGTTTTTTGGAAACAGATTGTCCTTTTTTTTTCAGGTGAGAGTGGAATATTGGGGTGGGGTAGTAGGTATATTTTGGGAGGTAGGTTGGGTAGGTTAACAGACAAGACAAACAAGATGCATACAGGGGCGGTATATGACACTTGTGGGGGGGGGGTAAACACCTTGATGGGGAAGGGTGTTGGGAAATTTGAAGCCCATAAGCCCCCTAGTGGAAACAGTGGGACTGAGGTCCCCACCCATGGGCAGTCACTACTGCACCTTCACAACCCCTATGGTGGCTGTGCTGGAGGATGAGTCGCAGAGCCAGACTGATGCTCTAGTCATGACTTGTGGCCCTTGAGCTGACATAGAAGATCACCAAGCTGCTGGTTGAGCTCTCTACCCACCACAACCCGGACCTGGCGATGGGTGACAGGTACCTGTCCGCACCCACTCCCGGGGTGGGCCCCATCCCATGAGGCGGTTCCACCCGAAGGTCGTGCAGGGCCAGTGGATGAGGACATCCCAAGTTGGACCCCAGACATGCTGGTGGCCGGTGCCTTAGCCAGCTGATTTGGGACAGCTGGGTCCGCTGGGACCAGCCTTCCCATAAGTGCTATAGTGTTTAGATTTTATCATCATATGTGGGTTAGTAATGATTAACACATTCCAGGGTTAGGTATAACAGCATGTATAGATATTCCCATTAACCCAGACACCAGATATGGAACAGTTGCATAGCAAACAGAACACATGCATATATGGGACCACAGTGGTAATAACAACCGCATGCAGGTACATTGATGGCACCATGCCACTAGTGTGGAATAATTCAATATAGCACATGCATGGAAACAGATATAAATATTTATTAACCAATATGACATAATCAGAACATTGGTGACATTAGATACCGGTTGAGGTGGGTATGTAGTTTATTGTTGGAGATATGGTGGGGGGGGATGTCAATTAACAACTAGTATATTCCTGTAGTCCACATTACTTTCCTAGTCAGTGCTGTTATCTGTACCTTACAAGTATTACTACACTACCTTATAGCCTTAGTTTGGACAGTGAAATGGTTGTTGTCATCATTATACATGAACTGGTTTTACCTGCAGTATACACCTCTTACCTGGTATACCAGTGGAGGAAATGTTTGATAGCAATGACTAACTGTTTCTACACATACTCTCAGATTCCAGGTTGATGTTGAGCACATAGCTACCCAACTCTTTCTGCATAGACTCTGGCCATGTCTTGACTACATGCAGGTGTACCGGGACATATCTAGACTATTGCCCTCTTTGACCTTTATTGACTTGGCACACACATATACATGCTTTCCTGCACAGTTATATTATGTAGCACAGTGTGGGTGATGGTGATCAGTGATACTTTATTATTCAGAGAAACTGCAACACTCACTATTTCCTACAATACCAGAGTAAACAGCACCAGTACAGGGTATAAAGGTTTTTATTTCTCAACACAGTGTTCGTATCCAATGTACCTGTGGGAGCAATGATTGTTAGCACTACCTGATTGTTGCCACACAAAGTTCCAGATTACACATTAGTATTATGCACATACATCTCACTCTGTTACTATACACACTCTGGTCACAGCTTGAAAACATGGGGGTGTAGATAGGACATACCTGGCTTATTACTCTCTTTACATTTTCAGGAACTGCTACAGTGACAGGTTTGTTCTTATAGATGTTTGACAATCACTTGTATTCCCTATTTGCTGGATAAACAGCTGGGATCATCCCATAGACTTCCCAGGGAGACAGGCAGCAGATATTGGCCCATATTCGGAACATACTGGTCTTATCTGTACAGTTGTGGGGTATGATTCTGTATGCAGCCTACTTCCACTCCCAGGATTCAGACCATGGCTGTGTCTGCTACAACTTAAAGACTGTCCATCAGAGTTGTGTGTGCTATATAGATATTGCTACATATCTCCAATCTGCTTTCTGTCTTATAATTCTCCTGTGCTTTGGCATTCTGACCTTGTATTACAACACTCTTATACAGATTTCCTAGACAGTTATATTTTGTAGGACAGTGTGGGCAACAGTGATGTGTACTATCTCATTATTCAGGGCAACTGCATCAGTCGCAATGCCATACAATACCAATGTAAACAGTACCTGTACATGGTATCATTCTTGTATTTCTGGGTACAATGTTGGTATCTGGCAGACCTGTGGGAGAAATGTCTGTTATCACTACCTGAATGTTGCCACACACAGAACCAGATTACACATTACTATTATGCACATACTTTTCACTCTGTTACTGTACACACTCTGGCCACAGCTTGACAACATGGGGGTGTAAATGGGAAATATCATAAAGTTTTGGGGAGTTGCTAGTGTGCCAGCTTTGTTCTCATAGATGTGTGTTAATCAGTTGTATTTCCTGTTTGCTGCCTATACTTCTGGGATCATCCCACTGATTTCACAGGGGGACAGGTTGACAGGCACCAGATATGAGCCACTTTACTGGACATTCTGGGCACATCCGTACAGTTGTGGGGTATGATTCTGTATGCAGACTACTCCCACTGCCAGGATTCAAACCATGGCTGTGTGTGCTAAAATACAACAGTTCCCATCTCAGTTGCATGTGCTATTTGGGTTCTGTTGTCTACCTTGTCCCTGTTTTCTGTCTACACAAGTCATATACAGGCATTCCTACACATTCTATTTATGGTGCACAGTGTGGGTAACAGTCTTACTACAAAAGTACTATTACATGATTGCAAATCTACATAACCATATGATACTAGAGTATACACATTCAGTCTAGCAGTTAGACCTTTATTGTCAGGCTATTATGCTTTTATTTACATACAAACTATATGAGACTCTTCTTGCCATATTCTCCAGTGTATGCAGTACTTGCCTTGAACAATATAGGTTTTATACAGACAATTAATTTACTAATACTTTTACTTTTATTTACTATGACAGTAAAAGCATAAGGATTATTGACCTGCCTCGCTTTGCAACCTCACCAGGCGACTGACATGGGCTTCCTGGTTCATGGCCCGATCCATTGCAGCTGTGGGGGATATAAGAGGAATATTTAACCATACCTATCCATGATATACGAGCTGGCAATTATTACACACATAGTGGGGTTATACTTACACACAGCTGGGACATCCCCTGCCACTCTAGCTTCTTGGATCCACTGCTCCAAGAGGTCCCCCTTACGCAACTTCATGTCAAGATAGTGATGCCTGACCTGCTCACCAGTTCGGGGTATGCCAGTGACCCTGATGAGGTCACAGGCGAGATGGTCACAGGCCTCCACCTTATATTGGGAGCCCTGGTACTGGCCCTGCAGCAGTCTCTGATCATGGTCTTTGACAAGGAGCCCTGCCATGACTCTGGACTCCTGGATGTACCAGCTCTGCACCCGAAAGTGCACACCTTCTCCCCTTCCTGACATGGTGCCTGCAAGTGGGAAGCTACAACCAGTTATCAGATGTATTCCTGCCTGTTGGGTTTAAGTAGGGCCAAATTCCCACACTTTTCCATGATTGGCTGGTTTTGAAAAGGTTAAGCTATGGGCAAACCTGCTTACCTAGGGTTGGCATTGTTTACAGGGGTATACCTCTGGGCACGCTGAGTTAGCTGGTCTACACATTGCTTACATCTCCTAAGATGGCCTGTGCAATGCTTAGCATTGCTTACATTAGACTTTGCATTATATTTTCTTTTTGGCATTGAGTTCTTATTCATTACATCTTATATGTATGCCTGGTATCCATGATTCATCTGTATGTACAACGTATGGGGTCCTTGTGTTTTATTGGGGACTTCAACACTCTATTACAATTACACCTTACCTCTGAGCTTACTGCAGTACTCCAGTTCACATATTTATGTTATGTAGTCAGTTATGGAACATACGACTGTATACTGATTCCTTTCACAGGTTCTGTTTGATTTTACTATAGTGAGGACGTGTTTGGTGATACCTCATTCTTCTGTACTGTTGTGATGGCTTGGTGGTTTACTACTGTGACTATAGTGTATAGGGTCCTGGGTTTAAGACCTGAAAGCTCCATATTTTGTTGCTGGACAGAACAAGTGCTGTTGGATGCATGGTAATTAAGGCACTTTTGAGCAGTTGTAAGTGGGTTTGCACAGGTTTGCGCAAGTTTAAGCACTGCTAACCTCCAATTAAATATGCTTACAGAGAGTTAGCTTCAGTCTTGCTTAACCTGTGTGCGCATTGCTTACCCCCACGTAAACAGCCTTAAACCCGCTTACTAGTGCTTACATATGCTTAATACTGCTTACTGAGGCTTACACTTGCTTACTGGTGCTTAGTCCTGCTTACAATTGCACTGACTTAGGCAGTTATATGTAATGGTTCTTGGGAAGGTGGGAGAATTAGAAGCTGTATGGTGTTGTCATTCATTACACATTTTACCTTCCATTTGTATCCACAATTCCTGTGTACATATACTGCATGGGGCACATTTGCTTATCTGAGGACTTTGCAACATTATGAAACTGATGCCTCACATTTGCATTTAATGCAGTACTCCAGTTCACATTTAAATGTTATTTATTAGGTTATACAGCATAAAAATGTTCCTAAACTGATTTCACATGGAAAATGGAATGTGCTGCAGTGAGACTCAAACTAGGAATGCCTGCTCATAAAGTGAATGCTCTGCCCACTACACTATTGCTATACTGCTTCATTTGCATATATCTTCCTTGTTATCCTCTTCAGCCATTTAAGCTGCATTAACCGTAGCAAAGCATTGGGCACACCCGCACACCTATGGTTAGTTTTACTCAGATTTTTAATTAAAAAAAAAAAGGATTTGTTCATTTTATTTGTATTTACTTGCTGTTGTACATGAGGAGGAATGTTGGTGGGGCTATACGGACACCTATGAGTGGTCTCACTCATGTCTTAGGCTTTCTGCTGTTCTGCATTTCGGGGGCATTTATATTCTGAGAGCTCTACTCTCAGACATGCCCCTTGCACTCTTACAAGCTCCATGTAAGATTAGGAGCTCAGGCAGTGCGCCTCATTATAATGTATGGCACATTGCCATCCTGCTCCTAAATGGATGCTTCTTTGCAGGACTAGGCTAGTCCTGCATGGAAGATTAGTAAATCCGGGGGATTGTCTAAAGCTTCTCTTAACTTGCTTTTCAGTTAGCTTGGCTATGCCCCAAAATCATGCAAACAAATTAGTCATGACTGTCACAGTTACTTGTTTCTATTCTAATGGAATTTGTTTAGATGCATATCTTTCCAAACACACTGACAGTCTATGCTTCAGCTTTTTTATACTGCTTATATAGGTTCATAGGTTCATAGGTAGGTACTAGGCTATCTGCCTGAGGGCATTTATAAACCTAGCCAGAGTGTGTCAGCTTTCGCCGCCCCATTGATTAATTAACTGAGCCTCTGTCAAGAAGAGCCAATGAAGTGATCCCAGGGGGTGTATTTTCTGTTAACCATCCATTCGTCAAGGTTTCTCTTGAAGAGTGTTAGTGAGGGGCTCTGCCTAATGTAGCTAGAAATTTTGTTCCAAAGCATGGGGACTCTCTGTGACAGGAATCTATCCCTCCTGCATGTTCTATTTATTGCTGTGGCGAGGTTTAGCTCACTAGAGTGAGTGGCTCACAGTGACTTGGATTTCTTTAGGTGGAACATGTCCATCAATTCTGAGTTAGACATAGCTTTGAAGTCAGGCAGAGATCACCTCTGAGTAAGCGATATGCCACTGAGTACAGCCGGAGTTTTTCCAGTCGGGCTGCATAGGACATGTTTGAGGCCAGTAATCCTCTTGGTGAGGTACTTTTGTGGTCTTTCCAGCTGTTGGAATTGTCTTGTGAGGTACATCCCAAATGGGGCATTGTACTCTATGATGGGTCTGATGAGTGACGAGAAGAGGGGCACTATAACCTCTTTATTTCTAGTTGTGAACCCTTTAGTAATTAGATGGGCTACATAGAAGGATTTCTTAACTACTTTGGCAATATGATTGACAAAGGAGAGATTACTATATACCTGGGTCCCCAGATCTCTAAATTACCTCTTCTGTATTAAGGGGGCTGGCACCTATGTGGTAATTCATGCGTGCTTTGTTTTTCCCAAACGGGATGACTATGCATTTTTTGGCATTTAGCTTGAGACTATGACTTTGACACCAGGTGTCCATCTCAGTAAGGCTCTTTTTGAGAATGTCTGTGTCAGCCAGAGAGTCAATTATGGCTCCCAGTTTGCAGTCATCACCGAACTTGGTTAGCCATAGTCCTGCTGTGTTTGCCTGTACTTCTGAGAAGTATATGCCAAACAGTAGAGGTCCCAGGACTGAGCCTTGTGGGACACCACTTGTGACTGGTTTAGAGTTGGACTTGGAGCCCGCTATTCTTATCTTGTGAGTTCTGTCTGCAAGCCAGTTGGCAACCCATCTCATGACATAGGGGGTTATGTTCAGGCCGGTGAGTTTTCCTGTAATTCTGAGTGGGGAATGGTGACAGAAGCCTTGGCGAGGTCAAAGTAGGCTGTGTGAATCACCTTCCCCTCATCTATGGCCTTGGTGACTGTCTTGAAGAAGTCATCCAGGTTTAGTAGGCATGATTTGTACTTAACAAAAGTGAACTGGGTCAGGTCAAGTGTTTGGAGGTTCCCAATGTCTTTGTTAATGAGTTCCATGATGATGCGCTCCATAGGTTTGCAGACCAGGCTAGTCAGGCTTATGGGGCGTTAGTTACCAGGGTCAGTTGTGGCCCCTCCTTTGTGGAGCGGAATAACCATTGCTGTGCATCATTCTATGGGCTGAGGTTGAACAGTGTGTTTAGGTGGGGGGTTAGTTTGTTCTGTAGTGCATGCACGACGCAGCCTGAGACACCATCTGGCCCCACTGATGCTGTACTTTTGGCTTTTGAAAGGGCTGTTTTTACCTGTGCATCTCTGATTTCTGGGACACTATACTTTTCTGGTATTGTTGTGGGCCCTTTTGGGGGTGAGAGGGGGATGAAGTTTGCCTGAATCTATCTGCCAAGATGTCGGCAATATCAGTAGGTTCAGTATATTATGTGCTATTTTGCACTAGCTCGGAGCATACCTGCGAGTTGCCACTTAGATTCTTGACATAGCTAAAGAAGGCTTTGTGGTTAGCTTTCGAATCCTTGGCTATTTTTCCTTCAAAGTTAGCCTTGGATGATTTTATGAGGGACCTTAGTTTCTTACTGATACTGATCAGGGATGCCTTTCCTTCTTGGGATTTGCTTTTTTTCTGAACTAGTTTCCTCCTTCTATTGCATAGCCTGTTTATGGCAGAGGTCCATCAGACTGGTTTCCTTCTCTTAGGGGAGTGAGTCTTGGTTTTGCTAGGGATGGCATGATCCATGCATCCTTGTAGGTGCTCAGAGAGTGCATTTGTAAAGGTTCTTGTATCTACGACACTGTTATCCTTTAACGTGGGGGCAGTGAAACTTATCACCTCTGTCTTAAGTAAGGTGAAGTTTGCTATAGAAAAGTTTTTCACTGTGGTTTCCTTGGTTGGGGGTGGTGGTGTTGTATGGACATCCAGAGTGATTAGTTTATGGTCAGATCTAACCAGTGACAGGTTGACCTCCGGTGCGAAACACCTGTCTCCCATGTTGGTGATGACCAGGTCCAATATGTTTTCACCTCTGGTAGGGGATCTATCAGCTGATCCAGGGCATTTGAGTTGATAAATTCCAGGAAGCAATGGACCTGGGAGTTTGTATTTGAGTAGTTTTCCCAGTTAACAGTAGGGTATTTGAAATTGCCCAATATCAGGGTGTTTGGTAGGACCTTAATGTTTTCCAGTGTCTCCAGAAAGGTGGAGTGGTGGTTTTGGGTCATGGAGAGTAATCTGTAGCAGGCCACAATTTGCATTGCAGATTTTCCCAATGTTAGTTGCACATGGATGATCTCAGAGGTATCATGCTGCACCACTAACCTGGAGGTGTAGGTATCCTTGATGAATATGGATACACCCCCTTCTTTTGTGTTTCGGTCCATGTTATGAGGTTGAAATGTGTGGTATGAGTTGTAGCTTGGTAGTTCTGGGGTGCTCTGTGGAGCCTTGGACCAGGTTTCAATTACTGCACAGATGTTGACGTTCTCCATACTGAGGAGTGCTTCGAGTGTGTGCATTTTGAGATTTAAACTCCTGGCATTGAGTAGTATAACCCTCATTTTTTTATTTGTGCTGTTTACGCAGGTGGGTTTGACTTTTGAGCCTTGCTTAAAAAAGGCATTACGGGGGCAGCAAGAACCTTGGCCAGTATTTGAAAGCCTAGGGGTGACAGGTGCAAGCCATCTCTTGTGAAGCATCGAGGCTTCTTGAGCATGTTATCCCAGGCTGACAGGCACTGAATCCCCTTTGAATGACACCAGAACCTTAACCAATTGTTGAAATTGATTATTTTTTCTTTATACTGCGGTATCATTCTTGGTGTGGGCAGGATGCTACTCAGGGTCAGGGTCATACCCACCTGGGCTATATGATCAGAGAGCCCTTCCATGTCTCTTTTCATGTAGTCCAGGGAGGTACATCTCAGGTCATTCACACCAACATGAACAATGACGCAGTCATATTTGTACTTGTTCTGGAGTGACCTGTGTGCTTGTGTTATATGGCGGATTCTGGCTTGCGACAGGCAGCTAACAGTAACCTTCTCCTTGTCCAGCCAAGTGAGTGGGACATCAGTGTGCCTGACTATAGAGTCATCTGTTACTAGTGTGTTAGGCATGTTATTTTGCCTTAAGGGCTGTGATTGTGCGGCACACTGATTTTGTGTTTTATGTGTTGCCTGGTTTGTGACGGGAGGTGAAGGTTTTTTGGGTGTCTGCTTTGGAGGTCTCTGATGCTTTTGCAGGTTTTTATTTAGAGCCTCTGAGTATGATTTTGTGTATTTATGTGTATTTTTTGCCAGTGCTGGTTTAGTATATCTATGTAAGGCTGGAGGTGTGGTGCAAGTGTTAACCTTCTTCTCATGACTGCCTGTTCCAGTCTTGGGTGGAGAGAGCTTTGCCTCCAATTTAGCTATATAATTGCATCTCTCCCATATGTTAATGCTTTGTGGTAGGAAGAGAGGGTTGTCTATGTACATGAGGCAGTTGTAACTTTGCCTCAGGATACCCAGGTTCACCAGCTGGACTGGAGAGTATACCTGAAATTGCCCTATGGTCATGCCTGAATAGTAGGGTGAGCTGCTTAGTCACTTGGTTGGTGAGGGGTGAATAATGAGCCTTGCCCTGCTGGGCAATCAAGTGTCGGGGTATATTAGTGCCTGTTATTAGGTCTGAGCAAGTGCTGGATTGTAGGATGCTTTTTAAGTGCTTAGGTTGAGAGTTAGACTACTTTCAAGGGAAAAACTGAAGAGGAGACTTGGAGCCGGGAATAATTTAGTCCCAGCTAACCGGCGCTGCCCAGATGTGCAAAACTGTGCAAACATGTTTTTTTACACCAGGGAAATGAAAGAGATAGAAATTAGCTCAAAATGGCCTATAAACTACTAACTTCTGGGCTGGAACCACTCCTCCAGGGACAGATGGCTGCTCAAACCTCCTTCTATCCATGTAAGGTATGGGCAACTCAGAAACTTGTAACACATCCCTGAATTCAGCACTAGCTGAAAACTAGACTACTAGCTTAGAAAGGTGGGAAACAAGGAATTTTTTTTTTGACCAGGAGAATGTTCATGTTATTGACAAACTGGCCTAAATTTAAAAACTGAAAAGATCATAGTAGGAGAGTGAATTAGCACACAACTTTGTGAGGGAAGAGTATAATGAGAATGATAATAACAACTAGAAATAATACCCTCAAAACAGAGGAAGAGTGATTCCTGATTCAAATAATGTTACTATGGCCAATATGTTTAGTGCTTGTTTTGAATAGACGTCAGACCCATTCAGATTCATTCCCCACATCTTTATCATCAAACAAGAAAAATCTAGTAACCTTAAAGTTAATGGAATGCAGTTTAATAATATGAAGACATGTTGCATGCATATGCACCCCAAAATACACTATAGATCCTCCAGATTTCTGTATACATAGTAACCCTAAACCATCCTCTTTCCCCTGTCAATGTCCTTTTCACTTCCCCTCTGAACAGCATGAGCAATTTTGGATGTTTTAACAGATAATATCAGGCACTAATATACACACACAAAAACTTGATATCTTTATAATTTCTGAAACTTGCTTTAAGCTTTATACTGCAGTGCTAATGAAGAGGCTTTCACAATGATTGGCTATTCAGTTCTTAAGCAGGGCCAAGAAGACCCATTTTTTACATTCATTTACCTCTGCTTTTTGCAGATGTCCCATCATCACAGCGCATTTTTACTAATTTATTTGGATTACAATTGTTTTGTTATTAAAACCATAATTTTATTATTAGAAATTAAGAAATGCATATGCCAACTCCAAGAGAAGTGTAAAAAACTATATGTCAGTCTCTCAGTCAGCTCAACTCTCAGCTAGTCACTGTCCAATCGCACGAACCTATAAGTATGACCTCCGTAATGTAATGTAAATCAAAGAATTTCAAAGTACTGCTACTGACAGCTTCTCGCTCTCTTTTTCCATGGGAAGAGAGTGAGAACCAATCAGAAGCCTCTAGCCATCCAGCCATCCAGGCACATCATGTATGTGACTGTGGACATAGCAGTCCAATCCTCTTTCATTTCTATGCAGTTGCAAACCACATAGACTTCTGGGCATCACACTGATGCCCTCTCTCCTCAATCTGGACTGCTTTTAAAACAGTTCAGATTTTAGAAACTAGTTTTTTTTTTTTAAACCTGGAACCAAGCAGCGCAGTTCGAATTCCGGGACTTCAGCGAGTCAATCGGACTCGCAGCTAAGCAGCTAGCCAGCAGTACAGACAACAGTAGTATAATTTATACAAATATAAATATTTTATTTTTTAAAAATGTTCTTTTTTCTTTTTCTTTCCACAGTTGGGGGGGGCTTCAGTCTTGCAGTTCAATGGCAAGAGCTGCCACTGGACGTACATTTAGAGGATGACAAGTACACACACAGTAAAGTCCAATTTCCCTTAAGAACACACAGAGACCACAGTCGGTATGGGGCTGGTTTCCTCCCTCTTTCTCCAGATCCTCAATAAGACTCCCCACTGGCACAGCTATAGAGTTGGGATCTCAGCTGAGTGGCCAAGCCAAGAGCTCTAGCACCTTCTGTGTCCAACCAGTGCTTTGTGTCCATGCACAAGTAGCTGACACACACACTCTTTGAGATTTGATTTATACACAAACACACACACACATCTGGGAAAGGATGGCACAGGTTTACTGGCTATGCCCCCCTTTTGCCCAGACTCTAAGGTAGTTATCACTGCCACCAACCATGTCCTTATCAGGTACTTTAAGGCCCTTAACAAAGGTTGTCCAGTCTTACACATTACACATTGTGTAATGTTACTATCAATATTAATTGTAGTTTGACCAAGAGCAAGGCTATTAGGAGTGGCCCACAGTGTCACCAAATAAATATGCAAGTACTCTCAGAACTTAAATATGTCTAACAAATATCACTCACAATGAATGATTTAAATATATTTAATAATAAATAATAAAATAACAAGAAGATGCTCAGTAAATAATCACAGTTATGTCAGAGTTCAAAATCACAGGAAATATTTAAAACAACATTGCAGGAGAGTCACACATAAATAAAGAAAATATCTAAGCAATACTTCACTATATTCCTGACTGTATCTAAGACAAATTACTGTACCCTAGTTAACTTACTTACAGAGCAAGCAGGCTGATGTGGAGAATGGGTCTTCAAGCTGATGCTGTCAGGTCAGAGACAAAATACAAAATGGGTACTTAGGTATGCGAGGTGTTAGTGCAGATCTCTGTAATAGAGCAGACCCTTCTGTCAGTGTTAGGGACTCTCTTGTCAGAGCTATCTGTTTCTTCTTTTTCCAGTTTGGAGTTGGTTCCAACTGGGATCTCCTTGGGGCTATCAGGTTTAGCATTCACCTTTGAGTTTTTTGAGAGGACCATTGCCTGCTCCTCAATGTAGTATGGAGATGCACCCTCAGTCTAGGTTCCACCCATTAATGCTGGTCTTTCTAAGTCCTTGTGTCCCTGTCTTTAACCCATAGGACAGAGTAGCATTGAATGCCCCAAAATGACCCAATCAAGGTTCCCAGGTTAGTTTGGGGACTTCAAAGATCCCCCCATTTAAAAGTCTACATGTAAAAGTAGGCACATAGATTTACCCTGCAGAATCTCTTACCCCAGAGACTAATCTTAATGAAAGGGAAGGTTCCTCCCAGTCCTCTTCCTGAAGACAGAAATTTGCACAGAGTCTGCAAGTTGATGCATCAGAGGGGTACTTGACCTAATGACCACATTCCCTAGAGGAGGGTGTGCTGTTCTATGTATTCAGGTCTGTCAGCTTCCTTGTTAGTCCCTCCTGCTGACTATATGATTGACCTGGTGTTGGAGTGAGCATGGTGGAAACCAGACTTTGTATGCCCCACAAGTCAGACAACATTTTACTCCTGCCCAAGGACAGGCTGCATTGGATTAAAAGTCCTCTTATAGACTTAATTATTGCGGCAGCAATTTTTTGGAAGAAAGCTTCGTGGCTCATCCTTCAAACAAGAAGTCTAGGACAGAAAACCATACAGGGAGGTGTGCCTATGTCTTGGGATCCTTTTCCTTCTGGGATCTGAAATTTTTAACTCATGTGACATGAGTCCAGTGAGAGCTTGTGGTACAGACACTGGACTCATTACTAAAACCTTCCATCTCATACTTGGAAGCAGATTTTGTCTCAGGTGGCTACCGTGTGGTTTATTTCCAACCTCTTGATAAGCCTACTACACAACATGACAGAGTGCAACATACTTGGCTGCTTCTCATTGACTTTGTAGCTAACTTTAAGGCATCCATTGTAAATGCCTCTTATAATGGTTCCTTGCTGTTTGGACGCAAAGTCAAGGAAGGACTTCTGAAAGGCAAACAGGAAGGAAAGATGTTATCTGTTGCTGAAAGGCATTCTTAGACTGCTTCAGATGTCCTTCTTTATGAAACAGAAGGGTAACAAAGCATTCTGGCTTTAAAAGTCCCAACTTCTTCCCTTAATTCCTTTTTGGACAGTAGTGGCATCTGTGACAGATGTGGTCTCTTCAATGGATGCTATCTTAGATACAGATGAGGGGTGCATAGAAGTTTTTTTTTCAAGTTTCCTCAGGGGAGAGAGACTGCCTGCCTAAATTACAGCTTAATATCCAGAGATGCAACTCCATCCCATGAAACTCCCCAACCAGTCCTCTCTCCACCTCTCCCAGACATGCTATCCTGGCAAAATAGAATAACAATACAGGACATTTCTCATCTCGTTCAAAGAGCTATCCAAGAGGACCCACTAGACCAGATTGAGTTTGTTATCTTTTAACTCCCAAGAAGTTAAAGAACCTCAGACTCATTTTAGATTGTAACCTAAAGGCTATTATATAAAAAAGACAAAGTTCCAGATCATCACAGTGCAAGCAGTCCTTAAGGAAATTGGATGTGTTCAAAAGACCTTCATGATCTTTACCTTCACAACAAGACTACAAAACTATCTAGAAGGTGTATTTGTTTCAAGCTTGGAGTCAAGTGTTACCTTTTCTGAACATTGCCATTCAATCTTATTACAGCCCCTGGGTGCTCACCAGGCACATGTCAGAAGTAACAGCTCATCTCAGGCTACAAATGATCAACTTTTCTCATACATTGATGACTGGCTACTTGTTGCCACAACAACCTAGTGTCTTAAGTCATCAAGAAACTGTTTGCTTTATTTGTGCCTGTCCTTGGACATTTCTGTAAATCTCAGAAAAGTCTAAGCTGGAGCATTCTTAATGTCTTGAGTTTATAGCATGCCATTTGGGCATGAGGTTAAGAATTCTGTCTATCAGGGTCCTCATTTCAGAACTCTCAGAGTACTTTCCCCTCCTGCTTCTCTGAGTCTTCAAGTATGACTTACAATGTCAGGCACAATCACTATAGTCCCTCATTACAGATTTCAAGTGTTGTAGTGGACCTTCAGTGCCCAATGGCCTCAGTTTCTATGCTGCCTCAATTATTCTATGTCTTTTATCAATCTGCATATGGCATCCACTTTGTTGGATGCAGACACATTTTGAGACTTTAGAATGACCCTTCATTGTACCCCTTCCATTGGCCACAGCTAATACGGATGCCTCCTGTCTGGGTAGGTTAGGTTTGGGGAGAACAGTCCAAGAGACATACTCTAAACAAAGGGCCCATCTTCACATCAATGTCCTAGAGGTGATGTTGGCTCTCCTACTATTGCAGGCTATACACAGCTTCCTTCCCCAGGGTTTAATCTTAACCCACATTGATACCACTTAGTAGTATGGAATATCAACAAGAAAGGAAGAACATGTTTGTACCCACTCTGCCGAGAAGCCATGAGTTTGTTGCAATTGGTGATGCCCTCACATCATTTTCTGACCATAACACACATTCCAGATCAGGTCAATCTTCTAGTGGACAGACTGAGACATTGCATTTTAATGCTTCATGAGTGGTCCCTCATTTATCAGTAACACAGATGATTTTTCACTACTGGGGCCAACCTTACTATGACCTCTTCACATCCCCTACTAATACCAAGTGCAATAGCTACTTTGCCCTGATGCATCCACAGGGAGAGACACCACTTGCCCCTTTTGGCCCAGGCAAATTTGACTCTGCATGATTTGGCCTTACTTTAAGAAACAGCTCTAGCTGCTCAGTCTCTTTCTGGATATGCTATCTCAAACATCCAGTAAACCTTAGCTGGACATTTGTTCTCTAAATCTAAACACTTTATTTCTCCACTTCTAAAGATGGTCAAAAATTCATCTTTTCCTTTCAGGGTCATTCAGTTCCTCTCCATCTCACATGACACACCTAGAAAGATATACACAAGTAAATGAAAATGTTTTTTTCTTTGGGCAGTACAGCAAGGTCTAGACCCCATTTTCACTTCTGTTTCCTTCTGTCCGACAGTTTCTTGCTACCTAATTTGACTGAGGCTGCACTTATTCCAATATCACAATTCAGTTTGAAGCTATTTCCCCCTTTACCAAGGCTTCACTGGTGGTGACACAGAAGGTATACCAATTTTCATGGACTATTTAAATAGAACTGCCTCCTTTTTGGCATTAACCTATGAGTACAGTGCTGATAAAAAACATTACTTGGGTACTAGAATTTCACACACATAAATAGGTTTCATATCGAACATTTATTAAAAGAAAACTTTATGTAATTCCTATATACATTTCTCCAGTAGTCATCCCTTAATGCAAAAAAGAGTTTAATTAAAGGACAAGCAATAAGGACAGCCAGTATAACATCTCAGTTTGATTATGTTAGGGATGAACTTTCTAGATTAAGTGACACGTTCATGGAGAGGGGATATCCTAGTCAGATGGTAGAAGGTATTATAGAGGATGTTTACAAAGAATGGGGAAAAAATACAAGCAACTGTTGGGTACAGGTTTTTCCAAAATGGACAATACAAACCCCACTAATGATTTTACAATCTATGAGAAAGCTTGTATAATCCAAAAATAGCCCTATTTTGTGGGAAGTTAGGGACATTTTGAGAAAAAAATGGAATATTTTTAGAGTAAATAATGATGTGAGAGCAGTGGTGGGAGACAAGCCTGTCTTCATCAACAAAGTGGGTAGTAATATTAAAAAACTTCTGGAGAACAAGTTGGATAATAGACGTGTTAGTGAAGGAGGTACCAAGCTCTGTGGGAGTTGTACCCAATGCCATTATATTATGAAGGACCAGGACACTACTTTGGCCAACAGAATGAAAACAAAAATCAAATTTGTGAAGGGGAACTGCTCCACCAATAGGGTGGTTTATTTGGCTAAGTGTGATACATGTGGTAGACTCTATGCTGGTAAAACTGAAAGGGCCCCAAGAACTAGAATTTATGAGCACAATTATGATGTTAAAAAACAAAAAGAAGCCAATGCTCTATGTAGACATTCTACAACTTGTAAGGGCTTTGTTAGGTTCAGATTTGCTATACTAGAATGCTTAAATATTGATTCAAGAGGGGGTGATTGGAAAAAGCCTTTATGTAAGAAAGAGTTACAATGGCAGCTGAGGTGGCTGCAAATTTCCCCCTAGATTAAATGATTCGGTCTCTTTGATGCCAGTGTTAAAGGAAGAAGCAGCAAAGTATAAAGTAGATCACACACATTTCTGTTATAAACAATATTTATATTAAACCTTTTTTTAGGTTAAAAAGGCTTTTTACTAGAGCTTATAACAACATATATTTTGTAATATTTTTTTAGTTGAACAAGAAATGCACAGCATAGCATTTTATATAATAAGTTGTGGGTTTGGTTTAACTTCGTAACTTCTTAACTTTTCGACCTTATTAGTTGGTTATTCCCTATCGGTTAAATTCCAACCTGTAGTATGAGTTGATGGTTTATTTAAATGAGTACTACATTGATTAAAATGTTATTCTGTTGAAGTTTCCATGTGTGGGACAGAAGCGCTCAATCCTTTGTCTGTTTTTATGTTTTTATACAATAAATTATGAGTCTTTGTGGATACCTCCATGGTGCGTTTATTTTCGTTTATTATGTTTACATTTTTATTCATTCTACTATGGAGTTAAGGGAGGTGATTTATTTTAGGTCTACTGGACTATGCATAGCATAAGGATTCTGACTGTGAGTAGTTTTAACATGAACATATTTTCACAAGGAGTTAATACTAGAAACAATGGCTTACTGGTGCGTATAATTCTGGCAAGACCCATCTTAAGGAATAAAATATTTTATGTGAGGGCTATTTAATTAAGAGATGGGTTACCCAAGGAGGTAAGGAGACTTCAACATTGTCATCACTGGAGACAAGACTTGACCAATATGTTGCTAAATTCAAATTCAAACACTTGTTTGCAGGCTACAAACACACTGATGATCCACTTAAGGGCCTTGTTATTTTCTTAATCTACTTCACAGCCTTTGAACCTTTGAATTTTTGCACAGCACAGACTAACAATGCCACACTCTGAATGAAAAGATTTTTGGGTAAATACCTACATGGAAAAATGTCCTGTTTTTAAAAATGAAAATGTATAGAGCATCCTAGCCTTGTTTTGAACACACGTGTTCAGACAGGATGGTGTGTATTTGTCTAGATCAGGGAAGAGAATTTTTGCAGCATTTATTTTATAATATTTGGCAAACACTAGGCAGGATTTTTGCCATGTCGAAAATTTAACAGCTTACAGATAGCAACATTTAATGCATCTCTGATGCTTGTTAATGCTAACAGCATTAATAATAAAGTTTTTTATTGGAAAATTTTCTACGTTCCCACAAGAATGATGCTATTATTGTTTGTGAAACATGGTTAAAAAACAATGACTGGAAACCAGCTCTGTCGGGGTATAAATGTTTTTACTGTAACAGACATTCTAACAAAAATCAGGTGGAGGTGTTACAATAGGGATTAAAGATAGTTATGAGACCTGTGATTATTACATGTTCAATGATAACACCAATACTATAGACTGTGTAACTGTGACAATAAAGACAACTCTGGAACATCTAACAATTATTGGAGTGTATAGACCACCACAGTCAAGTGCAGGTGACCTAGGGGAATTCATACATTTCTTGCATGAAACACAGGATGGAAGAATAATATTAGCTGGGGACTTAAATTTACCAGAAACAGACTGGAATAATATTGATTCAACAACGTTAGTAAGGAAGTTATTCACAGCATATATTCAGGAGCAACAATCACTTCAGATTGTAAAAAAAAACTACCAGAGAACAGAACATACTAGACATTGTTTGTGTTCCCATAGAAATTACTGTAACATCAAGTCAAGTTGTACCACCATTGATGTGCAGTCATCATGGGGTTATATCACTTTTGGGGTTCAATCTTTTTTGTATAATGTTGGAATTATTTTGAATCTGTGTTTAAAGAACTTTTGGTAAAAATTCCGGCTCGCGTCACAAATACTCAATGTTTGTGTGAGGTAGTTAGCATGATAAAATGGCAAAAGGGCTATTATTGGGTTTCAAAATATATGAGTTCATTATACACTAATATACAGCTTAGGTGGGGTTTGGTGGCTATTTGGGACATGATGGGGGTAGGTCATTCTATTGCCTTCATTGTCAGGCTGCTTGAATTTTGTTTGACCCATAATTATTTCAGGTTTAATGAGATATTTTTCTTCAAAGGAGAGGTACAACTAAGGGTGTCCCATATGCTCCAGTGTATGCAATAATCTATCTATATATATTTTTTTTTGCAAAAAGGTTCATCTATTGTACTGAATTTTATAGAAAGCATGTAGTATTGTGTAAATGTTTCATTGATGATTTATTTTTATTTGATAGGGGTACCCTTCAGATTTTGGGAAGTTTTTGGTGGAGTTGAATGGTAATGATCATGATTTGGAGTTTTCTCTGGTAGAAGGTAATTCCTCAATTCAGTTTTTGGAAGTGAAATTTTATTTTGATAGTCTATTTAACATTCAATATAGACCATTCAGAAAACCTACTGCAGTTAATCATTTTTGCATGCTGATAGCATGCATCCCCCCACTTAATGGAATCACTACCTTATGGTGAACTTAAACAGATAACTCATAATACATCAGAGGAGAAGCATAAGGTTGAATTTTGTTGGATATTAAAAGGAGGTTGTTTACTAGGGGTTATAAGGAAGAAGTTTTAGACAATACCTTGAGGCGTGTTTTGGAGAATGGAAGGAGTGTGCATGGGAAAATTGTCAGTGGTGGTAATGATAGAGTTAGATATGATGAGAATGATATGAATTTCACTTGTTTTGGTAAAGATTTGTATTTTGTGTCTAGATATTCTATGTTTTCTGGAGTAGTGAGAAAGTTGATTTTAGAATTTTGGCACATTGTTTGTGTGGATGAGGTTATGGGGAATGCATTTCCTAGTTTTGTGAAATTTTCATGCAGGAGATATTTAAATTTGAAGGAGTGTTTAAATATAGCATTGTACAATGTGCCTCATGAATTAGTAGGTTCATTTGTTTGTGGACAATTGTAAAGTGTGGAGTAAGTTGAGGAATATCTCTGAAAGCAGTATTAATGGGTGGAAATTTGTTTCTAAAGTAAAGTTCACTTATAAGACCTGTGGGGTGGTTTACACAGTGGGATGTGGATGCAGAAGCATTAAATGGTACATAGGACAAACTTAGAAGGCTGTCAAAGTTAGAATTATGGAGCATCTGGGCGATATTCGGAATAGAAACATTAGGAGTCCTGTAGGTGAACATTTTAATAATACACGTGGTGGAAGTCACAGTTCATTTTTCTTTAGTATATTGTCTCAACCAATTTCATAAAGGGAAGGTGACATCAGCCAAAAGTTAAATGAACTAGAGAGTAAATTAATTTTGAATTTTGGTATGCTTTATCCAAGGAGTCTCAATTTGGAAGTGAATCTAAATTAAATTACATTTTATTTTCAGGTTAGAATATTAAAATTTGTCAATTGTGGATAGATATTGTTCTAATTTTATGCATGTGTATTTTGTAAAACGTTTTTGTATATGAAAGATTTATTGCAATTTGCATTGAGCACCTTAAGAAATTAAATGGTGTCATAATTATGGTGGGGTTCACCTGGTGTGAGTGTGTGCATACTTTGGTATCCTTGAAGGCGAAAGGCCGAGGTACCAGATGTTTTAGTGGTGAAAGTAAAGCTCTTTTCAGTGAATTGCTGAAGTTCTGAATTTGTTTTTTTTTGTTTGTTTGTTTTTGTGTTTTGTATTTAGTATATATTTGGATTTATCCCAGAATCTTAGTATATACTGGCTTTTTAAAGATTTTTGCAAATGGACCTATGTTTGCAATAGTTTGATAGTCATTAACTATTTTGATGTTAGATATTTTGGATGACAGATCAATAACAGAATTTTAAGACAGATCAGAAAATATTTGAATTGCGAGGGAAAGACCGAAAATACTAGCAATGTGTGTTGATAGAGTGCCTCTATTTTCTCCTTTCCCTGTTAGGGGTCACCACAGTGGAACAACTGTTCAAAGAACAATTGGCAGTGGAGTTTTACATTGTTGAGTTGCCAACCCAGTGCCCAACCTTTGACAGAAGGCAGGCACACACACACACACACACACACACACACACACACACACACACACACACACACACACACACACACACACACACACACACTTAGGGCCAGTTTAGAGTGCCCAATCCACCTGCAGCATGTTTTTGGGATGAGGGAAGAAACTAGAGCACCTGGAGGAAACCCTCACAACTGCATGGAGGACATGCAGACTCTGTAAAGAAGGCACTCCAGACGAAAATTGAACCAGAGAATGTCTTGGTGTGAGGAGGCAACACTAGCCACTGCACCACTGTGGCCACCCAACAGAGTATTAAAACTGGACAGAGTGTCTCTGTCTAGTTTTAATAATGTAGGATGTATTATATGCTTTGTATCTTTGTAATTAGTATCCATTGCAGACAGCACTTCATTAACTTCTTTAGTGTTCAGTCTGAAGTAGAATGGAGGAGAGTGGAATATTTCTTCAAGTAGTTGGAGTAGGGGCAGACTGGGTTACAAATCATATATTAATGGAGGTTGGAAGATTGTAGATAGGTTCTTTGATATGATTAAAGAGCAATTCTTGGAAGTGTTCAATTTCGTCTTCTAAAACAGCAGTTCTTGGAAGTCTTCATATGCATCCCCTAAACCACTTAACATACCCATGGTGGCAGAACATGGAGCATAATAAGATCAACTCAATGCTAGCAGCTTATTAAGATAGAGTGATCCAGGTCACAAAGGGCCATATTAACCACAAATGGAATTTTAGCTCTAACTGGTAGCTAGTACAGACTGCAAATAACCAGCATAATATGGTGGCACTGGAAAACACGTACAAGCACCTGTGTTACAGATCTTCAGAGTTTTGTACCAATTGATGTTGTTTAGGTTATAACTCTGGTAGCCCTAGGTAGAGGAAGTTACACTAATGCAAATGAGTGAAAATTATGAGTGCAACCATGCATGCACCAAATACATGGTGGAATATACTTTTTTAATGTCATCTATTTTTGTAATGAAATGTACTTGAATTCAAATTGAAATGACACATTTACCTTAGTTTATGGTAACACACTTTGATAACTGCTTGCAGTTTCTGGGGCTGGAGTAAGATTCCATTTGTAAGGGAGGTGGCTACATTCTGGTAGTGGGAAAACAATACAAAAGTCCTGGATATGATCTTGGTGGAAAGTAAGGCATGTACAATCTACAGGAGACTACTGTGAAGGGAACAGAAAGACGTGATAACTGCATAACCCTTACCTCTACTTTCATGTTGTGGAAAAGTAATGGAAAAGGTAACGTTGGATAAGTTATCATCAGAACTGGAAAGGATGGGACTTGAACCATGTATCAGCAAGCATGCATTGAGAATAGATCTACTACCACTTGTAACATGATGTTCTATAGCATATACTAACAGTTATGAATGACCAAATGTGCTGTGATGTAATTTATATCGATTTAACTTCATCATTTGACAGGGTCATACACAAAACATCATCATCATCATCAGGCCCTTTATTTCCATTTTCTACGTAGGGCCTGGGTGTCATGTTAACTGTTGCCATCTCTTTCCTCATACACAAAACACGGATCAATAAATTAAAACAGCTAGATATTGATGTTCTCTTGATAAGATGGATAGCTGCAAGAATTACAAACAGGACATGGCAACTATCAAACAGCAATTGGACAGGTATAATTAATGGTTACAGCCAGGGTGTCCCACAGGGTGCTGTCTTAGACCAGCACTTGTTTAGAGTGTATCTTTCAGGCCTATCTTTTTCATCTGAGGTGTTATACAATTTGTATGCAGATGAGTTGAAATTGGGTAAACTGATTACTTGTGTTACAGATAGGGCATATCTGCAAAAGAGCTTAACTAAATTGACCAGATGGGCACAGAAGAATAATATGGTGATAAATACATCAAAGCTAAGCATATGAGATTTGAAAAACATACATTGAAAGGAGAATATTTAATACAGAAAACAGTGACTGAAACTGTAGATTTATTTAAGGATCTGGGTAGATGAGGTAGATCCAGCTATAGGTTTTTCTAATCATATCAACCAATTGATTAATGATAGTTATAGAACTATAGGCTGTATGAAAGGTTTATAAAATCTAGGAAATCAGAAATGATAAAGTCATTGTTAATTATATTAGGCCTAAACTTGAGTATGGGATAACAAAATGGAAACCTTATAAGAAAACAAGCATGAGAAAACTGGAAAGAACACAATGGAAATGTACCAAGGGCATTCATGAATGATGTGAAAATTTAAATTACAATGAAAGACTAAAATATCTGAACATGTACAGTGTATCATACAGATATTTAAGAAGAGATCTTATTCAGGTATAGAGGGCATTTAGAGAAAACTACCTATGGGAATGTTTAGGGTTAGCAAAGGTTAGCAGAGAATCTTCAGACAGCCTATGCAGAAGACTCTATAGGACTGAAAAGTGTACTAACTGGTTCTCTGAGAGAGCAGTTGATGCCTGGCACAAACTATCAAATTGCATTAAAGCAAGCACTAGTTTAACTTTCTTAAGAAAAGCCTGGATGCTTATTATGAGAACAACTGTTTTGGTGTACTGGCAGGCTAGAAGGGCATTAACTCCCACGCGTGAAATATTTGTATGTATATATGTATATAACTGCTGGCACTTGGCCCTTAAGGGTTACTCTTCAGTCTGCAATACCCCATAAATTGCACACCTTTAACACAAAGTCCAGATTTTCACCACCACAAATAATACTGAAGCATAAAACTTCTCCACAAAAATCCCCAAAGTTGAACACATGGTGGCTATTTGGAGGTATTCAGCCTCGACCAATTACAAATCATTCAGATGCAGGTGCATTGCAAATTGTCTGCAAATTAATTTACAGCAGACATACTTTTCTGAGAGGAGAGGTAAAGCCTGCTGAATCTAGCTTTGTTTGTATAACTTTAGCACTAATCCAGACCATCTTTTTTGGAGAAGGTTACCCTGCACTCTAGTGGCAGGAGTGTGCAGTTAGAACTTGTCTGATCAAAGACGGCTGAAACAGGGCTCACTTTTTTATTGGTTAATTTGTTTAAATCAGTTTGCTCATTTGCTACTGTTATATTAAAAAAAAATACGCTTTATGCATCGCCGCTTAACTAGCATTAAACTTTTCCCAGTGCCATAAAGTCTGCGCTTCAAATTTTCCCTTAGAACTAGACAGTTTTTTAGTTTTAGCACTCAAATCTGTTTCTTTGAGCTGAGCAGTTGTTCAAAACTCATTGTAAGCACTAAATAAGTTACAAATTACTACAGCACACAACTTTCATAACTTGTCTAGTGGAAAACAATTTTTAGTACTTAATAAATAAGCACCTATCCAGGCATGTCTAAGGGTCAGCTTCCAGTGTTTTTTCCTGTCTACCTGATGAATCTGGGCATCTTGGGGCAATGCAGCAATTGCCTCATGTACACAGACAACCCTCTCCTCCTACCACCCAACACTACATCCTGCAAGAGATGCACTTATAAAGCCAAACTGGAAGCAAAGCTCTCTTCACCCAAGACTGGACTAGACAGTCAAGAGGAGAAAGTAAACACTTGCACCACAACACACTCATCACATAGTCCCTCAAAACCTATACTACCAAAACACACACATAGCAACACAAAACACACACCTACATTCGTGGAGGCTCTCAATAAAAATCTGCTCAAGCAACAGAGACCGCCAAAGCAGAAACGCAAGAAACCACCACTTCCCAACACAACCCAAATGACACATAGCCCACAAACTCAGTGTGCCACTCAACCGCAGGCCATAAGGCATAACAATGAACTCAACACTCTAGTCATAGGTGACTCTATAGTCAGGCACACTGATGTTCCACTCACCAGGCTAAACAAGGAGAAAGTTACTGTCAGCTGCCTTTCGGGTGCCAGGATCCACCACATAACGCACGCACTTAGGTCACTCCACAACAAGTACAAATATGACTCTGTCATTGTCCATGTTGGTGTAAATGACCCGAGACATACCTTCCTGGACTACATGAAAAGAGACATGGAGGAGCTCTCCGATCTTGTAGCCCAGTCAGGTATGACCCTAGCCCAGAGTAGCATCCTGCCATCACCCAGAATGATACCACAGTAGAAGGACAAAATGATTGACTTCAACAATTGGCTAAGCTTCTGGTGTCATTGTAAGGGGATCCGGTATCTGTCTGCCTGGGATGACATGATCGACAGACCTTGATGCTTTCCCAGAGATGGCCTGCACCTGTCGCCCTTGGGATTCTGGATGCTGGCTAAGGCTTTTGCCATCCCTATAGTGCCTTTTTTAGGCAAGGTCCAAATGACAAATTCAGCACTGTAACAGGTACAAGCAAGCAAAATCTGAGGGTAATGCTACTCAATGCTAGAAGTCTGAACCTCAAAATGTATTCACTCGAGGCACTCCTTAAAATGGAGAACATTGACATCTGTGCAGTGACAGAGACCTGGTTCAAGGCTCCAGAGAGCACCCCGCAATTCATACCACACCTTATGGCCACCTAACCTGGACCGAAACACTAAAGGTGGAGGCATGTCCATATTCATTAAGGATATCCACACCTCCAGGCTAGCTGCTCAGCATAATGCATCAGGGATTATCCAAGTGCAACTAACTCTGGGCAAGACCGCAACCCAAATTGTAACTTGGTACATATCCCTCACCATACCCCAGGATTCCCACTCCTCATTTTTTGATACACTGGAAAATATTAGGGTCCAACCCAACACCCTAATAATGGGTGATTTCAAATACCCCACCATTAACTGGGAAAACTACTCATGTACCAACTCTTTTGCTCAATGATTTCTGGAATTCATAAATTCCAACACCTTGGATCAACTTATCCACAACCCCACCAGGGGCAGCAATATCCTAGACCTGGTCATTACCAACATGGGTGACCGGTGTTCCACACCAGAGGTTAGTTCCTCATTGGTCAGATCCGACCACAAGCTAATAACCCTAGACATCCACATCCTGCCCCCACTCCCCATTAAGGAAACCACCATAAAAAATTTCTCCAAAGCCAGCTTCATGCTTCTTAAGACAGAAGTGACAAACTTCACGACACCCATGCAGATGGACAATAGAGGTACGACTGCTAAATCCTACAGAAATGCACTTTATAAGCACTTACACAAGTGCATGGATCATGCTATCCCTAACAGAACCAAGATGCTATCCTCCTAAAAAAGGAAGCCAATCTGGTGGTCCCCTGCCATAAACAAACTCTACAACAAAAGAAAGAAACTCTTGCAAAAAAGAGTAAAATCCCATGATTGGAAGCAAAATCCCTTGTCAGCCTCAGTAAGAAGCTGAGATCCCTCATAAAATCCTCCAAAGCTAGTTACGAAAACAAAATCGCCACTTATTCTAAAGACAACCACCAAGCATTCTATAGCTATGTCAAGAATCTCAATGGTAACACTCAGATCTGCTCTGAGTTACAGCACAATGTCACTAAATATACAGAACCAACTGATATTGCCAACATCCTGGCAGACAGGTTCAGTGCTAATTTTACCCTTCTCTCATGCCCTAAAGGGCCCATCTCTATACTGGAAGAATGCAATGTTCCTGTAATCACAGCTGCACAGGTAAAAACCACACTCTCCAAAGCCAAGAACACAGCATCCATGGGACCTGGCAACATCCCAGGCTGCATTCTACATGAACTACAGAATGAACTGGCACCCCACTTAAGCAACATGTTCAGTCATAGCCTCCCCTCAGGCTTTGTGCACACTGAATGGTGCACAGGGATGGTTATCCCACTCCAGAAAGGGGGAGCCACCACGGACCCCAGAAACTACTGCCCCATTAGCCTAATGAGCCTGTTCTGGAAGGCCATGGAACGTAGCATCATAGAACTTATAAACAAAGACAATGGTAATGTCCAAACTCTGGACGCCACCCAGTTCGGGTTTGTAAAAGGCATATCATGTCTCCTAAACCTGATATTCTTCTTTGAAGCAGTCACCAAAGCTGTATATGAGGGTAAGGTGGTTCACACAGCCTATCTCTATCTCACCAAGGCTTTTGACACCATCCCCCACTCTGGAATTATAGATAAACTCACTAAACTAGGTATAAATCCCTATGTCACAAGATGGGTTGCCAACTGGCTCGCTGACACTGTGAAAGTAGCAGACTCCAAATCCGACTTCAGACCAGTGACAAGTGGAGTACCACAGGGTTCAGTCCTGGGTCCTCTCCTGTTTGGTATCTACTTTTCTGAAGTACAGGTGCACACAGAAGGTATTTGGTTAATGAAGTTTGCAGATGACTGCAAACTAGGAGCCATAATCAAAACTCCTAATGATGTGGACATCCTACAAAAGGGCCTTACTGAGACAGATGCCTGGTGTCAAAGCCATGGCCACAAGCTCAATGCCAAAAAGTGCATTGTCATCTGCTTTGGCAAAAACTCTGTACCCAAGAGTTACCACATTGGTGGTAGTCTACTTAACACCGAAAGTGTGATAAGAGACCTTGGGACACAGGTGGACAGTAGTCTCTCCTTTGATAATCACATCACCACAGTAGTCTGGAAACCCTTCTATGTGGTACACCTCATCACAAAAGGTTTCTCATCCAGGAAAAAAGAGGTAATTGTTCCCCTCTACTCGTCACTCATTAGACCCATTATAGAGTACAATGCCCCTTTTAGTATGTACCTCACAAGACATCTAAAACAACTGGAAAGGCTGCAGAAATACCTCACAAAGAGGATTACCAGCCTCAAACAGATGCCCTGCACAGACCATCTCAAAAAACTCCAGCTTTACTCCGTCGCATATCGCCTACTCAGAGGCAATCTCTGCCTAATATACAAAGCTATGTCAAACCCAGAGCTGTTGGACATGTTCTACTTAAAGAAATCCCATTCCCTCTGAGCTGCACACTCTAGAGACCTAAACCTTGTCACCACAATAAACAGAACATGCTGGAGAGATAGATTCCTGTCCCAGAGAATTCCCATACTTTGGAACAAATTACCTTTCTATATCAAACAGAGCTCCTCATTAGCACTCTTCAAGAAAAATCTTGATGACTGGATGGGAAATAGGAAATTCACCCCGGGGATCATCTCTGTGGCTCTGCTTGACAGGGGCACAGGAAAATAATTTTCTTGGGTAGCGAAAGACAGGGTACGATTTTGGCTAGGCTTATATAGGCCCTAGGGCCAGTAGCCTAGTACCTACCTATGAACCTATGAGGAAAAATGTTTCTCCCAAGTACATATCTTCCACAAGAGGCATATACTGACAAATAATATACAAAATGGAATCTTGCAAAACACTATAGCTGAGAGGGCATGAAGCAAGAAAACTGACAACTGAGTCTGTCATCTGTGATTTACTAGAGAGGGAGGAAGCAAATCAGTGGAAGAGAACACCTGTGAGGCTGCAATAGTGATAAGATGATCCGTTCTGTGTCAAATGTTGATGAGAGTTTGAGCAGGACCAAAACTAGATACAATCATTATTCCCACAGCAGTAGAAGATCATGAAATAACTTTGTTAGGTCCATTTTATTACTACACCTTGACAGAAAATGGAGTGGTATGGATTGTAGATATTACTGATTTTAAGAACTCAGGTGCAAGAACACACCCTTATTTATAACCTTTTTAGTAAGTGAAATCTTCAAGACTAATAGTTGAATGTCCTGACTATTAAGGAACTAATCCAAACATTTTTTAAATCACTGTGACCATAACATACATAAGAGTAAGAGAATCAGGCAATCTGGTATAGGACTGAGCCTGCCATGATCATCCAGGCAAGAAATCACTAGTGTCTCAGCAGCAGGGTTGAGTCTGCAGGTAGACTAACATATGTTAAAATATAGAGAAATAAATTGTAATCAGAAATAACAAACCTATTCCAGCTTCAAGAAGTCAAAAGCTGCCCAGAAGCACCGATTGACCCTGGGATTGCTGTATGTAGAATATCCACCCCCGGATTCTCAAAAGCTTGCACGACATGCATGAGCAGTGTAAGGTATAATGTTGGCAATATGGCGGCTGAGCAATCTACGTATGTGCTCGTTTGATGTGAGCGAGTGCTCTAGCACTAGTGCTGCATGTTCCCAGCCCCCATATGCAAATTACCCTATTTGCAGGTGAAAACCATGCAAATGAGGTAAATCTGCTATCCAGAAACCTGGAATCAGGGTGTGCAGGACTAGCGTAATATGCAGAAATGTACTCAGTTAGTAACCGAGTACGGTTCTGCAAAATCCAAAACAGGGACATGACAGCTCCAAATAAAGGCTGCATATCATTGGGGAAACATGCCAATGGCCAAGTATAAAGCCATTGGCATTGTAAACAATGCAAAATGTACGAAATACAACTTTTATTTTATTACCACCATCGGTGGGAAAATAAGAACATAAACCTAAAACAAGCATTCCAACTAAAATCAGTATTCTGCCATGCAAGTCAGTGACAGGCAAATGACAACCCGGCCAGTGAATAGTGGCAGCTAGGGGGGAGGCTCAGTGTGACCCATGTAACTATGCATACGCAGGCAATCCTATGCAAATGAGGGGAAGGATAGTGAATCCCGGTTTTCCCCAGCATGTGAGGTAGGTCCCAATAGTGTAAGAGTATGAATAGCTGAGTGCAAGACTAGGTAGGTGACATCATGGCTGGGTGTGTCAGGCATACTGTAAGCAGGTTTGGAACTGTGTGGCTCAGGTATGCTCCCAGCTTAGCACAGCCAAACTAGGGGGTGTGGCTAAACCTGCCCAGCACTCTTTACAAAGTGTAAGCAGGTGTGTGCACCGTTCACCTGGATTTACAGGAAGAAAAAGAAGCTAAACCAGGAAACAGCAGCAGTGTGCACATCCGCGTACTCTGTTTGTGCAGACGAGCCCTGGGCCCAAACAGAAGGGCAATGGGAAGGGAAATCACCAGTAGGAAGGTAATCAAGGAGAACTAGCATATCTGGCAGGTGAAAAGTATTAAAAGCAGCCAATTACGCAAGCAGCAGCCCAGCCCAGCCCAGCCCAGAATACTACTATAAACTAAGCAAACACATTCCCCACTGGTTTTTCCCACACTATACACCACCGGTGTATACAAGTGGGGAAATTTTAACAGACAAACCTACAAAATGAGAAGGGCTGCAGCGGGCAACATAGAACAACATGTGCAAGAGGCTGAGGGTGGTGAGGATGTGCATGCTGCCAAACAACCCATAGTGAGGTGACAGAGAAGGGTGTACAGACCCAGGGTAACCTACCAGGGGCTACATGAGCTGGAGATTATGGAGTGCTATAGGGTGGAAAGAGACCTTCTACAGCAAATAGTTGAGCTGTGCCGGCCACACCTGACACACCAAACCAAACGAGGGGAACCCATCCTAGTGGATACCAAGGTATGTGTAGGCCTAGGTATACTAGCCACAGGTACCTCCCAATGCATAACTGGGGATAACATGGGGATCTCACAGGCATTAGCATATAGAGTATTCCACCAGTTCCTGGATGCCATGTCAACACATGCCAGTGCGCATGTATATTTCCTCAACACCCATGAGGTGTTGACCAGCAATATGCATCTCTTCCACAAATAGCAGAATACCCTGGGGTAGTGGGTGTATAGACTGCATGCACATACACATCAAAGTACCACCCAGTGAGCAGGATAGGACCTACATCAATTGCAAGGACATCTCCTCCATCAACTGCCAGGTCATATGTGATGCCCAGGGCATTATAATGAAGGTGTGTGCTGGCTGCCCTGGAAGCTATGTCGATTCCCACATATGGCATCTGATACAGCTGTACCAGAGATTTGCCAATGGTGACATCCCCTATGGTCACCTAGTGAGGGATACTGGGTACACACTGGAGCCGTGGCTGATGACACTCATCAGAAATGCACACACACCTGAACAACAACGCCATAATGAGGCACACGCACAAGCCAGACATATAATAGAGTGTGTGTTTGGGATGTTCAGGTCATGGTTCCAGTGTCTGGACTCATCCGGTGGAGCCTTGCAGTATACACCAGCTACATGTACCCAAATTGTTATGGTATGTGTGATGCTACACAATATGATCCTGTGGAACCACCTGCAGCAGGAACAGCATGGGGCAGGGCCACACAGCCCCCCACCAATGGCAAGGCCTGCACAAGCACAGAGTCACCCAGAGGAGGAAGAACCTGAGCCTGCCCCATAGGCAGAAGGAGGTGTGCCCAGTTTGCCCTTGCCTTGGCAAAGAGGCAATGCATAGCACATGCACTATCACAGTAGGGTCCCAGGGTATGACACCTCTCTCTGACTCGCACATACAGTAAAAGGGATGCCAAACATGACACCACCTGTTCTCAACTATGTATAGGCAGTGTACTATGTGCATCTGACATAGGCAGCCCTTCAGCACCATCTGCAAGTTTGGCACACCCACAAGGTAATCAATCAACCTACCAATTGCCAAATGGAGTAGAATGTGTTGTCACCTGTAACTATGTTATGGATGCGAGCATGCAAGGGAATTGGGTGTTACGGCAGCAGACAGTAGACACCCAAAGTGGCACCCTGACATGTGTAACAACATAGTAGCCAGTACTACACAGGGTGACAAAAAACACTGCAGGAAATGTGCTGTGCAAAATGTGTGTCCATATGACCCACACATGCCAATCAGGACGGTTCACATACCCAACAACAGTTGTAGCCAGCAGGACAGGTGGACACAAACCCAAACAGGGCCTGTGCCATGGCCCCAGAATGATGGCTAGGGTTAACCCTACCCCCAGGCCTACACAGACAGACCACAGCAGGGCAGGCAATTGGATGCCAGTTCTGAAGCGTAGGATGTCAGACAATAATATGTAGAGCAACCAAAGCCACGATCTGTAGTACACTGGTGTGCCTCTAGACAGCTTGATAGTTAGCAATACAGAATGAAATGGAGTACAGGACATACCAGTAGAGTCATAGCAAATATGTACAAGTGTCACTTGTGACCCCCCCATCCTACATAGCAATGTAATGACAGTCAGGTGTGCCCCCCCCCCCGCTCCCATATAGACATGTAGAAACAGTCAGGTGTGCCCCTACCCCCAATCCAGCATAGAAATGTATTAACAGTCAGGTTTGTCCCCCCAATCCTGTATAGAAATGTAGTAACGTGCATGAGTAGGTATAATACGAGTGGATCAGAGATGCCCAGAGGTGGCCAAGGTAGCAGGATAGGTTGTAGCATGTGCACAATATGCAGGTCTGTGTGTGTGTGTGTGTGTGTGTGTGTGTGTGTGTGTGTGTGTGTGTGTGTTAGGATGGTATGTGTTTCATATTGTGTGAGAGTGGTCAGTATGTATGCATGTCGAGGTAATACCTGGTGGCCATAACCCAGTATTGCTGATGACAGGGACAAGCCCTCACAACTGCAGTGCCAGGGACAATCCCCACCAGTATACCACATGCTAGCAGTAAGCCAATGTAAATGTATGGTGGTAATATGTGTCACCATCTGAAAGACAGACATGGCATGGCTGTTTGGCTAGAGATACAAGCTGTACACAGGGGAAAGTACCCCAGACATGCAGTATACATTGTATCACTGTGAAATGCAGACATCCTTGGAATTGTACATACAGGTATGCATCACAGCAACCGGTCCTGTAGTAGGGGATATTGGTGATGTCCACCCAAACACCTGCAGATCACAAAGGAAGCAGGACCGATGTATTGGAAAACAGCTGGTGTACCTGCACATGCCAGCATACCTGGAATGCCCGAGGCATATCTGTGTGTCAGATGCAAGTAGTGTCCATAGCACACATGCACCCGGTTCATGCAAACAGCACCCTCAGGTACCTCTCTGGCCATATCCCTGCTGTGTGGAATGTGTACAGTATGACCCCTCCTGTACATGGCAATAGTGAAAGAATGCAGCATGCAGTGCAGGTGTACCATGCAGGGGTGTCCCAAGATGTACATAGCACACTGACAGCATCCACACCACCTGATCAAGACTGATAGAAGGAATTTGCATGAACACCTATCACACCTACCCTGTCACCCCAGGGAAATTTACTGAATGGTGGTCTGCGACTGTAGACCTGACAGAATGCAATGGCCTGCCACATGTGGCCCGCAGCAACACCTATTGCCCCACAGGCCTCTGCCAAAGGCCTGTGTCTCACACGTACTGCCAATGCATGTTAAGTCATGGACACCCAAATAACAACATAACATACTCCACATAAACCATATGCAAGGCCATGTGGACAAACTACAGTAACATGTCCACCATGTCCCACTGCATAAACTGTGGACCAGCACTAACACACACCTGTGATGGGGTGATACCTTTAGGGAAAGTATCAGAGAATGTATGCAAAATGTATGGAAGAGGATAGAATAGCAGAAGGGGGGGGAGCATGGCCAGCATTGAATGTGCAGGGTCTGACACCAAGCTGTGTGCCCACACTATCCCTGGCTGCAAATACATAAATGGGTGGCTACACACCTGCCCATACACCACAATAGAGTTAATGTCCTGACCCATGGCTCCTGCCTCTGGGCAACCTCTGAGAATATGTACAGCTGTGAGGCATTGTCACAGCAAGCTAAGCCCATACTGTCTTGTCAATGGGTGTACAAGTATGATATCCCTCACCAGCACTCTACCAAGGTACTGAACCTGATACACAGACCCAACAGCAAGTGTCTGCAGCTCCCTCTCCAGAATGGCATGATTTGCTATGAATATGTAGGTGTCTGCCCACAATACCAGACACAGCTGCAGTCACCTTGTCCCCAAGACAGCACTGTGAGCAAGAATGTCCACCTGGCAGTACATGAAGACAGAAAACATCACTGTGTATAACAGTACACATGTCTGAATATCTCTGCTAACAGCGATATCATGCAGCTGAAGCAGCACAGACACAGTCACCTACAGTACACACTATCACCTGCACAGTTTGTCCCCATATTGCCAAATGGTCGACGGATACCCAACAGAAACACCTTGCTACCTGTAGGTGTACAACACAAAGGTCTGCACTGGAGTACAAACTACCTGGTATTGATCCACACATTTTATACAAAAGGGCATACTGGGCATGCTCACACACATAATCAAAAGAAGCCCATGTCTGCAAAAAACAGTGGACCAGAAATATCTGGCAATTGCAGATGTTAGTGCAGACATTCCTCATTATGCACCACTCATGCTTTGCACACACAGTGGATAGGAATATATGCATATATCCAAGAACAATACACTATAATAAGCCAAACATACACATACATAGATTTGTGGGAGAGAGTGATTGTGACAAAGAGCCAACCATTATGAGGCTTGTCCCATCCACCACACAGCCAAATGACTACAGCCACATGATGCTCTGATATCACTCACTGTAGACATTAACCACCGGTATCTGTCAGCATTACCAACTATGTAGTGCAAGTGCTAGCTGTGCAACAAGACTGTACAAGGAAGTAGTCATCTAGCAGCTGTATACATGTACCTGTGGAATATAACACTGTGTGTGCCCGCATGTGGTGTGTCAACCTCTACAAGAATGGGTTATGGCCCATGCACATACACTGCCCTCCTCATAGCCCTACTATGACAAACCCGCTGAGGTCATACACTTTGAAATACACCCTTGGGAAAAGTGTAGCCCAGTAACCTCCGTAACACATCCTGTAACTGTGTACTGCTGTAGTGTTATAAAGTAGCTAGGTAGGTCTTCTAACACCAGATGTGGCAATTGCGTGTGTGTGTGTCTGCCTGTCCGTGGCTATCTGCGTAGAGAGCAATGCTTTTTACGGTAGCTACACTCCTTACAATTCCCATACTCAACTTTGGCAAGGCTGCTGATGTCACCCACTTAGAAATATACCTCTGGGAAGAGTGTAGCCCAGTAATCTCTGTAGGGCATCCCATAACTGCGTACTGCTGTAGAGTGATAAATTTGCTAGTTAGGTGTTCTAACCCCAGATGTCGCAACTGTGTGTGCAGTCGTGTCTGCGTAGAGAGCAATGCTTTTTTCGGTAGCCACACTCCTTACAATTCACATACTCAACTTTGGCAAGACTGCTGATGTCACCCACCTACAAATACCCCTCTGGGAAGGTGTAGAAAAAAGCTTTGAGGAACCACCACGATGTTGTAAAATGAAGATTTAATAGAAACAAGCACTTTCACGCACCTCTATGGCGCGCTTCATCAGGTTACAATAATCAAGAAAAAAAACATCTAATTTATACTAAAGCTCTAGTAAATGGATAATTAAAAGAACAAGTTAATTGAAAAATTAGAAAATTTTTTTTTTTTAAAAGACAGCTCAATATATGTTAAACCTTCAGTTAAAATAAACCCCATTTCACATAATGACAAATCATCACTAAATAAATATCAAAGTATGATAGCTTGATATATTATCTATAAAAATTAATTGGTAACAATATAATCGAATAATTTTGTGCAAAATTCTTTGAAGTAGTAAAAACTATTTCAATATTACTTGACAAAAAACACAAATGTATATATTAGAATAATCTAGTCAAGCAGTAAGGCACATATTAAGCTATTAAACGTTATAAAAATATATTGTCTTAAAAATGTGAATATCTTTTTACAATAATAATAGAGCAAAATAAGCATCAATAAACTTTAATGAAAATAAAAAGTAAAAGTAAAAATATATATAAAAAATAATAAACAATATTAGTGGTATGATAATGTCATGATAAATAAAATTAATAAGTATAATGCTATGATGTATGGACAACCATATTTATCAATACTCCAATAAAGCTGGTCTAATATTAAGTGCTTGGTTCAACCCAGGTTCAATATGGGATCTAAGATTAAAAATCCATTTTAATTCATAGAGTTCTAGGGACCCAATATTATTCCCTTCTCTCAAATTGTTATGTACTATCTGAATAACCCTAAACTTGAAATGATGCTTAGGAAACTGATGACAGTGTTTAGCTAAAGAATTGTTAAGATTTTCCTTCCTTATATCATAATCATGATTGTACATGCAGTCCCTCAACCTCCTTGATGTCATCCCTACATAATAAGCGTCACATAGTTCACAAGTAGCTAGATAAACCACATTTTTCGACTCACAAGTCGCATAAAAAGTTGGTGTAAATTTTATATCTAAACCAGGCACTGTAAAGGACTGATTTTTAGATACGAGCCTACACATGTTACATTTGGTGCAAGAGTATGTTCCCTTTTTATACAAAGCTCTAATATCCATCTTGGAAGTATTCATTTTGTCATTGCATTGCAATCTTTGGAGATTCAAGCTGTTACTAAATCTAAATGTGGGTCTATTACCAACTATCCGTGCTATGATAGGATCTAATAAAAGTATTTTCCAATTATTCTCGATAATACCAGTAATATGATGTGTATCATTTGTATATTTAACATTAAAAGCTAAGCATGCATCTTTGGGATGTGTGTTCTTTACATGACCACCTTTATAGTTATTCATGGGAATCTTCAGTACTGATGAAATAGAAGCATCAACTAAACTGGAGGGATAACCTCTATTAACCAAGCAATTTTTTAAATATTCTAGCTGGTTGTGCAAGTAATTTTCTTTCTCACACAAACGAACTGTTCTAATTGTCTGACCCTTAACCACGTTACGAAAAATGTATCGAGGATGCATGCTATCAAAATGAAGGATAGCATTCCTCCAGCTGGGCTTCCTATAAGTAGTTGTAGTGATATTATTCATAACATCTTTTTCTATTGTGATGTCTAAAAAACTAATACTAGTATATGATTGCTCACATGTAAATTCTAAAAAAGAAGTAGTAGTTTCCATGTAAGCTACAAATTCATGCAGTGAATCTAAGTCATTATTCCAAAATAAAAGAATGTTGTCTACAAAACGTCTGTATAAAATAATATTCTTAAATCTATCATTATTAAAAATAAACCTATTTTCCATTGGTGTATGACTAAATTAGCATATGCATTGGCACAGGGAGTGCCCATGGCTACTCGCCATGTCTGTGCATATGCATGATCCTGAAACAGAAAGACATTATTATTTAACACTACATCTAAAAGACTGCAAACTAACATCTGATTGGCATTATCGAGTGTTCCATTAATGTGTAGAAAGTCCCTAATGGCTTCCAAGCCGTAATCGTTTGGGATACTCGTGAACAAGTTCTTAATGTCCAATGTGACTAATAAAGTGTTGCTACACACCTTGTTTCTAATGGAATCTAACTTTAAATCATTCAAAAGACCATAGGAGTCTTGTAATATAGAGGGTATTACTTTAACTAAAGGGCCTAGTTTAGATTGAACATAAATGGATGCATTCTCCATTGCCCATTGCGTACCAGATACTATAGGGTGTAAAGGAGGGGGTAATACCCCCTTGTGCATCTTCGGAAGGCCCTTAATTATAGGTATTAAGGGAAATTCAATCACTAAAAAATCATATAATTCCTTGTCAATACTTCGACACATGAGAAGATCATAAAAGGAATCATGTACCTGTCTCACTATTGAGACAACTTCAGCCTTATCTATGCGTTTATAAGATGTTTCATTATTAAGCATTGTTTTCGTTAAATCAGTATAAAAGGTGGTTTCCATTACAACTACCCCCCCACCTTTATCGGCTAGTTTTAAGGTAATCTCATTATTGTTGCGTAGACTATTAAGGCCCGATCTTAAATTAGTACTCATATTATAATAAATCCCCTTATGTTTTCTCTCTTTATAGTAAATATAAAAATCATGTTCACATGAACGTACAAAGCAGTCAACCGTATTAGGTACTGGAGGTAGAAATAAACTTTTTCTCTTACATAAATTTCTGACATTCACAGAATCTTTTGTGATAGTGTCATAGAACAGTACCTTGAGAGAAAGTGTCCTGGCAAAAAGACGCAAATCTATGAGTGAGTCTGAAATTTTACTCCCTTGAGAAGGGATAAACGATAGGCCTTTGTTAAGGAGATCTTGTTCATCCACTGTCAATTCATGCAATGTAAGATTGTACAACAGCATGTTTAATTCCTGTTCTTTCGTCTTGGTTCCGGTGTCTCGCCTGAAAATTTTCTTTTCCCCCAGCCTCGACTCTCCGAGCGCGTTGGTGCCCTGGATTTGTAGGGAAGTGGCAGATGTAAAAAACAGGAAGTGGAGGAGGTGGTATTCAAGGCGTTGTTACCAAGTTTAGGTCTCACTCCCAGTATAGACTCTGGATTCAAACCTTGTTGATTGCATGGTGGCGTTAGATCAGAAGATGGTATCAGTTCATTGTTAGTAGCACCAGAAGATGTCGTCATGACGTTAGGCTCATTCAAAATCTCTGAGGGCTCAGTAGATTCCATATTAAGATTAATTAAGGGGGTGGTGTCGCTGTTGGCTGTTCCAATTCCATTTTTGTTGTACCTTGGCCATACAAAAATCTGCCCCATTTGGAAATCTTGATGGTCACGCCTAAGTTTTCTGAGTTTGAGTTGCTCAAGTCTATTACTGTATATAGCAACTTGCCTAAGCATGTTGCTTAGCTTAGAAATGTATAATTCACCCTTATATGTCTGCAATATGCTTTTGTGCTCGTTCTCAACCTTTGTGATAAGTTCTAATTCAATCGGGGTGAAATAATCTATTAACAGTTTAATATATTGGATGCCAAAGTCAATATTTAGTTGTTGCCATCTCCGTAACAAGTCCGGGTAGCTGTCACCGTAACTTGGCATACATAGCACACGCATTCCATGGGGAACGACTTTGAAATGGAGACACGCCTCCAGGTGTCTTCTTTGCCAAATAAGCCGGTGAAGCTTATACAAATCATTCTCTAACAGTCTCAATGAGTTGTAGAAATCTTGTAGATTCTCTGTATTATTGGAAATAACAAGCGGAGAACTTAACTGAAAGTCCATGCTTAGCAAAGGATTCTCCTGCTGACGAAAAAGAGTATTCCAATGGTCCATCCCATTCGTGTTGATCGGGTTGTAATCTAATTCAATGTTCGTGGATTCCATCGCGTGTTGGTCAAAGATGTAGACAAAAAACAGGAATAGTAGCAGCAAACAAATTATGACCATCCAAAGGTTCCTACTAAGACAAGGATCAAGATGTAAAAAAAAGCTTTGAGGAACCACCACGATGTTGTAAAATGAAGATTTAATAGAAACAAGCGCTTTCAAGCACCTCTATGGCGTGCTTCATCAGGTTACAATAATCAAGTAAAAAAACATCTAATTTATACTAAAGCTCTAGTAATTGGATAATTAAAAGAACAAGTTAATTGAAAAATTAGAAAAAATTTTTTAAAAAGACAGCTCAATATATGTTAAACCTTCAGTTAAAATAAACCCCATTTCACATAATGACAAATCATTAATAAATAAATATCAAAGTATGATAGCTTGATATATTATCTATAAAAATTAATTGGTAACAATATAATCGAATAATTTTGTGCAAAATTCTTTGAAGTAGTAAAAACTATTTCAATATTACTTGACAAAAAACACAAATGTATATATAAGAATAATCTAGTCAAGCAGTAAGGCACATATTAAGCTATTAAACGTTATAAAAATATATTGTCTTAAAATGTGAGTATCTTTTTACAATAATAATAGAGCAAAATAAGCATCAATAAACTTTAATGAAAATAAAAAGTAAAAGTAAAAATATATATAAAAAATAAACAATATTTGTGGTATGATACTGTCATGATAAATAAAATTAATAAGTATAATGCTATGATGTATGGACAACCATATTTATCAATACTCCAATAAAGCTGGTCTAATATTAAGTGCTTGGTTCAACCCAGGTTCAATATGGGATCTAAGATTAAAAATCCATTTTAATTCATAGAGTTCTAGGGACCCAATATTATTCCCTTCTCTCAAATTGTTATGTACTATCTGAATAACCCTAAACTTGAAATGATGCTTAGGAAACTGATGACAGTGTTTAGCTAAAGAATTGTTAAGATTTTCCTTCCTTATATCATAATCATGATTGTACATGCGGTCCTTCAACCTCCTTGATGTCATCCCTACATAATAAGCGTCACATAGTTCACAAGTAGCTAGATAAACCACATTTTTCGACTCACAAGTCGCATAAAAAGTTGGTGTAAATTTTATATCTAAACCAGGCACTGTAAAGGACTGATTTTTAGATACGAGCCTACACATGTTACATTTGGTGCAAGAGTATGTTCCCTTTTTATACAAAGATCTAATATCCATCTTGGAAGTATTCATTTTGTCATTGCATAGCAATCTTTTGAGATTCAAGCTGTTACTAAATCTAAATGTGGGTCTATTACCAACTATCCATGCTATAATAGGATCTCATAAAAGAATTTTCCAATTATTCTCGATAATACCAGTAATTTGATGTGTATCATTTGTATATTTAACATTAAAAGCTAAGCATGCATCTTTGGGATGTGTGTTCTTTACATGACCACCTTTATAGTTATTCATGGGAATCTTCAGTACTGATGAAATAGAAGCATCAACTAAACTGGAGGGATAACCTCTATTAACCAAGCAATTTTTTAAATATTCTAGCTGGTTGTGCAAGTCATTTTCTTTCTCACACAAACGAACTGTTCTAATTGTCTGACCCTTAACCACGTTACGAAAAATGTATCGAGGATGCATGCTATCAAAATGAAGGATAGCATTCCTCCAGCTGGGCTTCCTATAAATAGTTGTAGTGATATTATTCATAACATCTTTTTCTATTGTGATGTCTAAAAAACTAATACTAGTATATGATTGCTCACATGTAAATTCTAAAAAAGAAGTAGTAGTTTCCATGTAAGCTACAAATTCATGCAGTGAATCTAAGTCATTATTCCAAAATAAAAGAATGTTGTCTACAAAACGTCTGTATAAAATAATATTCTTAAATCTATCATTATTAAAAATAAACCTATTTTCCATTGGTGTATGACTAAATTAGCATATGCATTGGCACAGGGAGTGCCCATGGCTACTCGCCATGTCTGTGCATATGCATGATCCTGAAACAGAAAGACATTATTATTTAACACTACATCTAAAAGACTGCAAACTAACATCTGATTGGCATTATCGAGTGTTCCATTACTGTGTAGAAAGTCCCTAATGGCTTCCAAGCCGTAATCATTTGGGATACTCTTGAACAAGTTCTTAATGTCCAATGTGACTAATAAAGTGTTGCTACACACCTTGTTTCTAATGGAATCTAACTTTAAATCATTCAAAAGACCATAGGAGTCTTGTAATATAGAGGGTATTGTTTTAACTAAAGGACCTAATTTAGATTGTACATAGATAGATGCATTCTCCGTTACCCATTGCGTACCAGATACTATTGGGCATAAAGGAGGGGGTAATACCCCTTTATGCATCTTCGGAAGGCCCTTAATTATAGGTATTAAGGGAAATTCAATCACTAAAAAATCATATAATTCCTTGTCAATACATCGGCACATAAGAAGATCATAAAGGGAATCATGTACCTGTCTCACTATTGAGACAACTTCAGCCTTATCTATGCGTTTATAAGCTGTATCATTATCAAGCATTGTTTTCATTAAACCAGTGTAGAAAGGGGTTTCCATTAGAACTACCCCCCCCCCCACCTTTGTCTGCTGGTTTTAAAGTGATCTCATTATTGTTGCGTAGACTATTAAGGCCCGATCTTAAATTAGTACTCATATTATAATAAATCCCCTTATGTTTTCTCTCTTTATAGTAAATATAAAAATCATGTTCACATGAATGTACAAAGCAGTCAACCGTATTAGGTACTGGAGGTAGAAATAAACTTTTTCTCTTACATAAATTTCTGACATTCATAGAATCTTTTGTGATAGTGTCATAGAACAGTACCTTGAGAGAAAGTGTCCTGGCAAAAAGACGCAAATCTATGAGTGAGTCTGAAATTTTACTCCCTTGAGAAGGGATAAATGATAGGCCTTTGTTAAGGAGATCTTGTTCATCCACTGTCAATTCATGCAATGTAAGATTGTACAACAGCATGTTTAATTCCTGTTCTTTCGTCTTGGTTCCGGTGTCTCGCCTGAAAATTTTCTTTTCTCCCAGCCTCGACTCTCCGAGCGCGTTGGTGCCCTGGATTTGTAGGGAAGTGGCAGATGTAAAAAACAGGAAGTGGAGGAGGTGGTATTCAAGGCGTTGTTACCAAGTTTAGGTCTCACTCCCAGTATAGACTCTGGATTCAAACCTTGTTGATTGCATGGTGGCGTTAGATCAGAAGATGGTATCAGTTCATTGTTAGTAGCACCAGAAGAAGTCGTCATGACGTTAGGCTCATTCAAAATCTCTGAGGGCTCAGTAGATTCCATATTAACATTAATTAAGGGGGTGGTGTTGCTGTTGGCTGTTCCAATTCCATTTTTGTTGTACCTTGGCCATACAAAAATCTGCCCCATTTGGAAATCTTGATGGTCACGCCTAAGTTTTCTGAGTTTGAGTTGCTCAAGTCTATTACTGTATATAGCAACTTATCTAAGCATGTTGCTTAGCTTAGAAATGTATAATTCACCCTTATATGTCTGCAATATGCTTTTGTGCTTGTTCTCAACCTTTGTGATACGTTCTAATTCAGTCGGGGTGAAATAATCTATTAACAGTTTAATATATTGGATGCCAAAGTCAATATTTAGTTGTTGCCATCTCTGTAACAAGTCCGGGTAGCTGTCACCGTAACTTGGCATACATAGTACACGCATTCCATGGGGAATGACTTTGAAATGGAGACACGTCTCCAGGTGTCTTCTTTGCCAAATAAGCCAGTGAAGCTTATACAAATCATTCTCTAACAGTCTCAATGAGTTGTAGAAATCTTGTAGATTCTCTGTATTATTGGAAATAACAAGCGGAGAACTTAACTGAAAGTCCATGCTTAGCAAAGGATTCTCCTGCTGACGGAAAAGAGTATTCCAATGGCCATCCCATTCGTGTTGATCGGGTTGTAATCTAATTCAATGTTCGTGGATTCCATCGCGTGTTGGTCAAAGATGTAGACAAAAAACAGGAATAGTAGCAGCAAACAAATTATGACCATCCAAAGGTTCCTACTAAGACAAGGATCAAGATGTAAAAAAAAGCTTTGAGGAACCACCACGATGTTGTAAAATGAAGATTTAATAGAAACAAGCGCTTTCAAGCACCTCTATGGCGCGCTTCATCAGGTTACAATAATCAAGTAAAAAAACATCTAATTTATACTAAAGCTCTAGTAATTGGATAATTAAAAGAACAAGTTAATTGAAAAATTAGAAAAAGTTTTTTAAAAAGACAGCTCAATATATGTTAAACCTTCAGTTAAAATAAACCCCATTTCACATAATGACAAATCATCACTAAATAAATATCAAAGTATGATAGCTTGATATATTATCTATAAAAATTAATTGGTAACAATATAATCGAATAATTTTGTGCAAAATTCTTTGAAGTAGTAAAAACTATTTCAATATTACTTGACAAAAAACACAAATGTATATATTAGAATAATCTAGTCAAGCAGTAAGGCACATATTAAGCTATTAAACGTTATAAAAATATATTGTCTTAAAAATGTGAGTATCTTTTTACAATAATAATAGAGCAAAATAAGCATCAATAAACTTTAATGAAAATAAAAAGTAAAAGTAAAAATATATATAAAAAATAATAAACAATATTAGTGGTATGATAATGTCATGATAAATAAAATTAATATGTATAATGCTATGATGTATGGACAACCATATTTATCAATACTCCAATAAAGCTGGTCTAATATTAAGTGCTTGGTTCAACCCAGGTTCAATATGGGATCTAAGATTAAAAATCCATTTTAATTCATAGAGTTCTAGGGACCCAATATTATTCCCTTCTCTCAAATTGTTATGTACTATCTGAATAACCCTAAACTTGAAATGATGCTTAGGAAACTGATGACAGTGTTTAGCTAAAGAATTGTTAAGATTTTCCTTCCTTATATCATAATCATGATTGTACATGCGGTCCCTCAACCTCCTTGATGTCATCCCTACATAATAAGCGTCACATAGTTCACAAGTAGCTAGATAAACCACATTTTTCGACTCACAAGTCGCATAAAAAGTTGGTGTAAATTTTATATCTAAACCAGGCACTGTAAAGGACTGATTTTTAGATACGAGCCTACACATGTTACATTTGGTGCAAGAGTATGTTCCCTTTTTATACAAAGCTCTAATATCCATCTTGGAAGTATTCATTTTGTCATTGCATAGCAATCTTTTGAGATTCAAGCTGTTACTAAATCTAAATGTGGGTCTATTACCAACTATCCGTGCTATAATAGGATCTGATAAAAGTATTTTCCAATTATTCTCGATAATACCAGTAATATGATGTATATCATTTGTATATTTAACATTAAAAGCTAAGCATGCATCTTTGGGATGTGTGTTCTTTACATGACCACCTTTATAGTTATTCATGGGAATCTTCAGTACTGATGAAATAGAAGCATCAACTAAACTGGAGGGATAACCTCTATTAACCAAGCAATTTTTTAAATATTCTAGCTGGTTGTGCAAGTCATTTTCTTTCTCACACAAACAAACTGTTCTAATTGTCTGACCCTTAACCACGTTACGAAAAATGTATCGAGGATGCATGCTATCAAAATGAAGGATAGCATTCCTCCAGCTGGGCTTCCTATAAATAGTTGTAGTGATATTATTCATAACATCTTTTTCAATTGTGATGTCTAAAAAACTAATACTAGTATATGATTGCTCACATGTAAATTCTAAAAAAGAAGTGGTAGTTTCCATGTAAGCTACAAATTCATGCAGTGAATCTAAGTCATTATTCCAAAATAAAAGAATGTCGTCTACAAAACGTCTGTATAAAATAATATTCTTAAATCTATCATTATTAAAAATAAACCTATTCTCTCTGGGAAGGGTGTAGCCTAGTAATCTCCATAGCACATCCTGTAACTGTACTTCTGTAGAGTGATAAAGTAGCTAGGTAGGTATTCTAACCCCAGATGTGGCAAGTGTACATGTCTGTCTGTCTCTGTCTGTGTGGAGAGCAATGCTTTTTACGGTAGCCACACTCCTTACAATTCCCATACTCAACATTGACAAGGCTGCTGATGTCATCCACCTAGAAATACACCTCTAGGAAGGGTGTAGCCCAGTAATCTCGGTAGCGCATCCTATAACTGCATACTGTTGTAGAGTAGTAAAGTAGCTAGGTAGGTGTTCTAACTCCAGACATGGCTAGGTAGGTGTTCTAACCCCAGACATGGCAACTGTGTGTGTTAGTGTGTGTGTCTGTCTGCCTCTGTCAGTGTAGAACACAATGCATTTTAGGATAGCCGCACATATTACAAGTCCTAAACTCAACTTTGGCAAGCCTGCTGATGTCACCCACCTAGAAATACACCTATGGGAGGGGTGTATCCCAGTAATCTCCATAGCGCGTCTAGTAACTGCTTACTGCTGTAAAGTGATAAAGTAGCTAGGTAGGTGTTCTAACCTCAGACATAGCAATCATGTGTGTTAGTGTGTGTGTCTGTCTGTCTCTGTCTGTGTAGAGAGCAATGCATTTTAGGGTAACCACACCTATTACAAGTCTTATAGTCGACTTTGTCAAGCCTGCTGATGTCACCCACCTAGAAATGCACCTCTGGGAAGAATGTAGCTCAGTAATCTCCATAGCACATCCCGTAACTGCGTACTGATGTAGAGTGATAAAGTAGCTAGGTAGGTGTTATAACCCCAGACATAGCAATTGTGTGTGTTAGTGTGCATGTCTGTCTGTGTAGAGAGCAATGCATTTTAGGGTAGCCACACGTTACAAGTCCTATACTCGCGTTTTTCATCCTCTAACAAACAGACTTCATCAGACAACAATACAATATTAACTTGACATTGGGTGGGAGTATTGTTATGAAGAATATGATTGTGTTAAGCCCATTAATATATATGTCTGCATGCGTATATATTTATATGCAATCATTACTTTATAACATTTGATTTGAACCACGTAATCCATGTATTAGAATTTTTAAAGTTCAACAGTTTTGGTGAAAAAAGTTTTTTTGAAATGTATAGATTCATGATTACATATTAATGAAATGGAGTTCTAAATACTATTGGATGATTTAAATGTTTGGTCAGCATATATAAATGTCAAGTAAATATTGTATTGTTGTCTGATGAAGTCTGTTTGTTAGAGGACAAAAAACGCGGTGATTCATTAAGCGTTTAACGTATTTTTTGTTTATTAAACAGTTGCTTTTATTCTGGTTGCTGTCTGGTGCTTTGGTTTTCCTCAAACATTGCGGTTTGTTGGCTATTTGTTTGTTTTTTGCACTGTTCCCCACGTTTTGGTTATAAAGCCCTATACTCGACTTTGGCAAGCCTGCTGATGTCACCCACCTGGAAATATACCTCTAGGAAGGTCGTAACCCAGTAATCACTGTAGCACTTCCCGTAACTGAGTATTGCTGTAGCGTGATAAAGTAAGCTACATAGGTGTTCTAACCCCAGATGTGGCAACTGTGTGTGTGTGTGTGTGTATGTGTGTGTGTGTGTGTGTGTGTGTTTGTGTGTGTGTGTGTGTGTGTGTGTGTGTGCGTGTGCCTGTCTGTCTGTGTAGAGACCAGTGCATTTTAGGGTAGCCACACAAAGTACAATTCCTATACTCAACTTTGGCAAGCCTGCTGTCACCCGCCTAGAAATACACCTCTGGGAAGATTGTTACCCCATAATCACCATAGCACATCCCATAATTGCATACTGGTGTAGAGTGATAAAGTAGCTAGGTAAGTGTTCTAACCCCAGACGTGGAAACTGTGTATGTGTGTGTGTGTGTTTGCATGTCTGTCTGTCTCTGATTATGTAGAGAACAATGCTTTTTATGGTAGCCACACTCCTTACAATTCCTAAACTCGCCCTGGGCAAGGCTGCTGATGTCACCCACCTAGGATTACACCTCTGGGATGGTAGTAGCCCAGTAATCTACGTAAGCACGTCCTGTAACTGCGTACCACTGGATTGTGATTTAGAACTGTGGTAGGGTTCCATCCCCACCCATGGCAGTTCCTAATGTTTTGTGTGTGTCCATGTCTGTATACGGAGCAATGCATTAAATGCTAGTCACATGCAGTACATTTCACATGGCCTACTTTGGCAATCCAGCTGTCATGCTTCGTGAAAGACAGCTTTGGGGAGGGACTTCCCTAATAATCCATGTGGTGAGTCCTATAGCAGCTCCATGCTGTAGTATGGTTTAGACCTCTTTCAGGGGTTCTATACCCACACATGTCGGTTGTTGATGTTTTGTGTGTGAGTCACTGTCTGTGTAGGGAGCAATGCATTTTAGGGTAGTCACCCACAGTACATTTCAAATGGCCTACTTTGGCAATCCTCCTGATGTCATTCATTGTATAATACACCCTTGGGGAAGGAGTACATCAATAATGTGCATGGTGCATACTACAACTGCGTAGTGCTGAGGTGTAATAAACTGGTTAGGTAGGGGTTCTTCTCCCAGACATGACAGGTGTGTGTGTGTGTGTGTGTGTGTGTGTGTGTGTGTGTGTGTGTGTGTGTGTGTGTGTGTGTGTGTGTGTGTTTGTGTGTGTGTGTATTCATACCTCATATCCTTGGTAGAGATGGCTGTGAGTGTGTGACACCTGTGGCCAATGTGGAGCAGGTTTTGCATATGTCTTATATGGTGGCCCTATTATATAGCACAATGTTCACTGTACAGGGATAACAGATGTGAAATAGCTGAGAGGCTGAGGTGCAAAGCCATACCAATACATGTGATATCAAGGCCAGGCAATCACATTTAGAAACCCCAGTATTACCCAGAGCACACTCTCAACCCATGTCTCATACGTACACACATGCCTAGGCAACAGCCAATATGTGGGTAGTACACTGTATATTGGCCACTGATAGTAGCCATGGAGTGATAGCAGTGGGCTGCAGAGGGCATGTCCCCCTGTCCATCTGTCCAGTATGCATGTACATGCTGACAGTGCACCTCCCCCATGTTCCCCAATGGACACCTGCACCACCTGTGGTGCCATCACATGTGTCCCACAATTGACATACCATGCCTGACAACATAGCCTGTATGGACAGTTGCCACTGACATTAGGAATTGCTGTCAGCATGCTATAAATGTAGATGCAGGTAAACCTGGTGTCCATTACTGGTCCCCACCACAGGGGGCAAGACTGGCACATGTGATGGTAATCTGTGTTCACAACATGGGCCAGATACCCCAGGTACAGTTCCACATGTAACTGTACATGCATGTGGGAAGTGTGCAAATCCCAGACACCGTCCATGTCATGGGGTAAGGAACACTTACATGGCAAGCAAAGCACAGCACTGGCCACACACAATAGTCACCCAGGTGACTGGATGGGAGATACAGTGTCCTCCTGTGTGGGCAAGAGCAGAAACTACAGCCCTGAGACACAATGCAGACCATTGTCATGTGGCCTGATGCCAAGGTATACCCATTGCCTACCCTTGTATAGCCTGCTGCCACAGTCGACCACCACACACCCATGCAGACATGCACCCATGCATGTCAGTACTGGCACCCTGTGTGTTTGTCTGTGTGTTGGATGGTGTGTATGCTCACAACCACACTCGCTACAACCCTCATGTGCATACAGAAGCATGCTGTCAGATGTCAGACACCTCCTCATACTCTTTGCCCATACAACCTCCGTATGACCTGTGTGGTGCATGTGGTACCTGCACAGTGAAGTGTTGTGGCAATCCCGCTACTGATGAGTTGTACCCCTGGCCCTGCCAAGTGGGTTGATCTGTGTATGTCCCTGTGAGAGTGTGGCTGTGTTGACGCTGGCACCTGTTCATGCTGACAGGCACATGTACATCGGTTATCATATAGCTGCCATATCCCTGTTGCAGATGTAACGCACCATCACAGATATGTTCTGAGGACTCCACAACAGGTTACCCATGTGGCGCATCCAATAACTGCATAGAACTGTAAACACAGTACATAGTTGTCAGGTGTTTGATACCCTGTGCTGGTAGGTTTGTATCAGAAACAATATGCAGTTTTACTCCCTCACCCCTCCCTGACATGTCTTTGCCTCTGTCTGCCTCTCCCTCTCTGGTGGATGTGGAGACCTACACCAGCTTTGCTTAGGCAGCAGCATGTGTATTTTAAGTGATGCTCATGATCAGCTGATGGCCTCTGCATAAATCGCAGCCCTCCCCTAGCTAATTGCATGCGGAACAGCTGTGGTAACATTCCCATAGCCAGTTGCATGGAAACACACTCCGATATCTAGGAACATCATGTTGGTGTTGGACCTTGTCATTCACTGTGAGCAGGAACTAGATCTGTTCTTTGGCAGTCAGGATCTGCGATGGATTGGGAATTTACCTTCAACAACATACACTGTGGAAACAGGGCAACACACAGGAGGGGGGATGTGCCTGACCCGCCTACAGACTGTAAGTGCTGCTATACTGCATGTGGCATACTGTTGGTTTAACAGTGTGTGTGTGGATATGTCTTTCCTACATGTCTCCATACCTGCCATGTCAGTTCCATGTTTATGTGGAATCCCCATCTGCAGAGTCATCTGCAGACAGGGCAGTGTGTTGTGCCGTTGATTCCATATGTTACCAACGGAGCATCTATCTGGGGACTGCAGACGGTAGTGTGAGGATTGCAGTCTGTAGATGGTGAAAACTGTGACAGTTACTGGTGTCTTATCCCTCATAGGACATATGTTGCCACAAACCCTGTTACAACAGTAAATGTATGAGGTTATCACAGCAACATGTCATTAATGGCCCTGTGTGTGTGCTGCCAGCCACAACTCTGCCAACCTGTCTACATATGTCATGCATGACATGGTGCATATGTGCTGTACACCATAATTAGTGTCATCATATCAGCTAACAAGCCAGTGAGATATCAGACCACCCCACATATTATGTACAGTAGGAATTATATTTGATGACATAACCTGGACATTCTGTGGATGTTTGTACAGTCCTACATGTGTGTGGGCATCAGTGTTACAGACAGCAGGTAACAATAACTTCTACAGGAGAACTGGCACACTCAGGGCAGCTACATATGTGTAGGAAGTTCAGGAACTACAGAGTGTGAGTAGAGCATTGTTATGCTTTGTATAATACTGGTGTTACAGGGTGTATGTACATACTACTTTATCTTGGAATGCAGTCTGTCTGCATAGCCCTAAACTGTGGGCCTATTTTATTGGTGGCCAGAGGTGTGCCTAACATGTGTTGTCTGTCCACCACACAGGTCCTTTGTCTGATATCCCACTGGCAGTGTGTGTGTGTGTGGAGTGCTATCAGTACATGACCTACATATCAAGCTTTGCACATATGACATGCTGTGGGGGGGGTGTTCCATAGTAGGCTGTGAGTATATCACACTGCCATTGCTGCCATCAGTCCACATCTGTTGTATCTCCCACACATATGGTGGGGCTGGGGCCATATATGTGTGGGCGTCACCTACACAATACGTGTGTGCTCTTATGCACTACAGAGGCCAGTGTATGTAACAGTGATATATGACCCTGTATTACTGAGTCTGGGGGAGACATCATAAATGACCTAGGCTGTTTAATATGTGGGGTATCAGAGGTGAGCTGCCATAAGGTATTTGGATGTAAAGTGCTGTATACTTCACCTATATGTATATCACATACATATATTCGGTTACTGCAAGCCTACTGCCACCTGCCAGATGGACTGTTCTGTTTGTCAGTGTGCATGTGATGGTATCAGTTATGCCTTGTTATGTCACAGTTACAACCCATGTGGCCACATGACATCTTTACCTGCCACTGCTGTTGTACAGAGTGTAGATAGCGGCTGATGAACTATACACCTGCATTACACACTGTTGATCATTTGATATCCTGTGGCCCAGTCAGTCCTCACTACTGTACAAATCTAAGGAATTGTCCTGGATAGCAACGGTTGTGAACCTTTCCAGACTACTGCATTAGTATAACTGTTTCACGGTTGCATTCCTCTGTTTATATGGATGTCACTGTCTGAACAGCTATATGACATGGCATGTAGAACTGTTATGGTACACAATGAAAGGTATTCCATTTCTGCAAATCTGCGTGTGGAGTTTACCTAATGACCTCTCTGTGGTATATGTTGCAGGCAACAGTCGTCATTTGTATGGGTGTCCCATACAGTGCCCAGTTATTCAGGGGTTAGCTGTAGGCATAGTGGCTGTTCCATATTGTGTGCACCAACTACATATGTATCCTACTGTACATATATCTGCATGTGTATGTGTAGTCACATATATATCTATATATAAGTATATATACACACACACACACACACACATATATATATATATATATATATATATATATATATATATATATATATATATATATATATATATATATGTACGTATGTATGTATCTGCATATCTGTGTCTGTGTATCTGTATCCTGGGGATGTTGCTGGCTGCCACAGTTTACATTACTTATGGGAGGCAGACTGTACTGCATGATATGTTAACAATACTAGCCTGACATCATACAGGTGGGATGCTGTACTCTTAACTTCCATTGCCCATGTTGTGTCAGGTCCTGGTTACGGGATCTGCAACACTTGGTAGTGTATTGCAGGGTGAATGTATTTGGCCTTGGGGTGGGATGCCTACTTGTACAAGATGTATAGTGTGTGCAGCCTCTCAACCCATGTAACGGTGCATGTTGACAAATGTTATATGTAACTATGTCTGTATACACCTACATAGCTGTATATCTGCATACACATATGCAACATGCTGTGTATATGTAGACATATAGGTGTAGGCACATATATGTGTCAATGTAGCCATTAGCATGTATATATGTCCATATATAGTAATATCTATGTATATAGTGTTAGAACACTGTACATATATATCTACATATACAGATCTGTTGTAGCAGTGTAGATAGTAATATATTTGCACACAGATACATCTAGATGATGGTAAACATTCTCTGTACAGTTGCATGACTGGACTGGTTGATATGTTTTGGATATTGCCCTGACTTTCTACAGCTGTAGTGGCCTATTGTTAGACCATTGTAGCTGTCTTGTGGAGGGTCCTGGTGTCAAGAACTGCATGTGCTGGATATTGCATTGTATAGCATATATGTTATGGCTGTGGTGGGGGGAGGGACATAGCAGTCATTACCAAGTTCCTCTCATCTGAGCCCCTACCCCTGTCAACTGTGCATAAGGTCAGTTTTTTTTGTGGTGGGGGTTCCGGTTGTTATTCCTATCTGGTGCTGCAATTCACATATACATATATATATATATATATATATATATATATATATATATATATATATATATATATATATATATATATATATATATATATATATAGCTAAATATATGTGGACATATGTATCCACCCATCTACATACCATTGATGTGATATGATGTATGTGTGTCAGACATTTATATGTACCTGTGTATTTCTCTACATTTACAGATCTATGACTGTCCATATGTCCATGCATGAGTGGCTCACAATATTGGCCTGCTCCACATTCATCTGGCCAATTGATGTGGATGATGTCAGGCATGTGGTCAGTCAGGAATGCCAATACATTACAGTTGCAGACATCATGTTGTTCAGATTATGTGTATTACAACAGATCACTGTTTAACTAGCAATGTTTTACATGTATATGAACAATATTTCACGTGTCCAGATATGTACCCCATGTTTGTCACACTGTGTCCACAATGTTTGCAATAAGAGGTTGAGTGTTGTGATATTAGTACAATTCCCCTTATGCAGATTGACTGTGCTGAATGATATATCTGGGAATACATGGGATGTATGTATATCCGACATGGTGTAGTGTTAATTCACTATGATTGTGGTATGCAGGGTCCTGGGTTTGGGCCATGCAGTGGCTGTCAATTATGTTGCAGGGTTGAACAAGGGAGGTGGGATGTAGGGTGATTAAGGCACTTGTAAGCATTCATGAGCATGTTTGCACGATGATATGCGTCACCAACTGCAGGTAATAGCCAGTTACATCAGGTTAGCCTCGACATTGCTTACTTTGTGTACGCAGTGCTCACTGTCATGCAAACACAGCCATCTGGTTACATATGCCTACAGATAGTTTGCGTCAGATCTGCTGAGCCTGAAAATCTAAACTTGCTTACTAGTGCTGACATATGCTTACAACAGATTAGTGCATCTTAACCTAACTACTGCTGTATGCATTATGATACCAACACCTCACATGTGTATTTCCTGCAGTACTCCTGTTCATGTATATATATGTTAATTCATGGCCACAGTATTTCAATTCATGTATATATGCTATTCCGTTGTTTATGCAATATACATATTGCCCATAATGTGGTTTGCCATGGGAAATGGTATGTCTCAGTACCGCTCCTCTGTCCCCCCCTCCTTTCTCATTGACATCCATGGGCCGGTCCCATTAGAATGGTTTCATCCAACCACCGCACGCCTCGGTCCATAATGTTGTACCCATCATTCCCCCCACCCCATTCTCTCTCCACATCAGTCATCCTTCATACAGGTTCCAGCATAATCTAACCACACTGCTACACATTGCCCACTCTCCACTTCCCGAGACCCTTCACGTATGTTGTCTCAACCCATGGATCTTCAGGCTTCCCACACATGTAGTCCGCGAACATACATCACCATTTGTGCTTACTTTTTAGGCATGGTATGTTACCCCAAGGACTCTTTTCGGCAGATGTTTGGGGTCATCCCACCAGGGACGGACATGCATTTGTTTAAGAGTAGACTTAGCAGGGCGATACTGTTTCTCCCACTGGTAGTATCCTGCCAGTAGTCTGGGAGCCAGTGTTGTGCTACTCTTAGAGGTGAGTATTATTAGATTTGCATGCTAATTGCCTTTTGGCATTGATTTCCCCTTCGCCACTTGACATATATGTGTCATGTATCTTTGAGACATGTGTACAGACACTGTATGGGGTCCTGGGAACTTTTACACTTTATTACATTAACACCTCACATCTGGAGGTACTGCTGTACTCCAGTTCACATATGTATGTTCTGTAGTCAGTTATGACACACATGACTGTATACTGATGCCTTTCACAGGTTCAGTTTGGTTATACTCTGGTGAGGACATGTTTACTACTACCCCATTCTTCTGTACATCTGTTATGGCTTGGTGGATAGCTACTGGGACTATGGTGCATAGGGTCCTGGGTTCCTGACCTGCATGGCTGTTTATTTTGTTGCCGGGCTGACAAAGGCCAGTTGGATACAGAGCAATTAAGGCACTCTAAAAAGTGTTAAGGCCTTACGCCCGCTTACTAGTGCATACATATGCCTAATATTGCCTATCTGTGCTTACACCTGCTTACTAGTGCCTTATTCCATCTGACACTGATACATCACATGTGCATTTCTTGCGGTACTCCAGTTCATCTATATCAGCTGTTTAGTGGGTCTTGCAACAAAAATATTGGTTATAACGTGCTTTGCCATGTAAAATATACTCTGCTACAGTGGGACCTGAACTGGGAATGCCTGCTCATTGGTCAGATGCTCTACCCACTAAACTATTGCTGTTCTGCTTCATTTGCATATTTCTACCATATTGTAATACCCATGTTTCCTTCCCCCAGCCCCTAAGCTCCACGTACATAGCATCCCTCCATTCCCCAGTTGCTAGCACAGCCATACCACACCTCCACACATTTCCCTCTCTGCACATGTCGGTACTCCTCCATTATACTGTCTCGACCTAAGCTTCTGCAGGCTATTCATCTGTTTAGTCCACATACATTTGTGCCTTCCCTTGATCCTCCTCTGATACTGATGGAAACATCTGTGTGACCCACAAAGTTTAGTTCATCCCGCCAGGGACAGACCTGTTGTGTCACGAGTAGACTTTGCTGGTCTGCACTACTTCTCCCACTGGTGGCATCTTGCCAGGGGTTTGAGAAGCAACGGTTTGTTCACACACCAGGCCAGCCTCAGCTCCCAGTTCCACGGAACCAACGCCCCAGATGTGACATTCTGTGCATGAAGTACGCCCACACACCCCCATGGCGTGCACCATTTTTCATTCTTTTCTTCAGTATCATGCAAGACTACTGTTCTCACAGTATGTTTGGACAGGCACTGTTCATTGATACACATAGACTGCTCAGAATACTGTGATCGAGCAATGTGCACATGTTTTCTGGTATTAATCTACATACTTACATGCATTTCCTATACTGTTGAATGACTGGATGATATGTTTGTGATAACAGCAGCTGAATATGTATCTGCCATGCCTTAGTGGTAACTCACTTAGACTATAGTGTGCAGGGTGGCGGGGGGGGTTGGAACCTGGGAGTGCAGATTATTTTGTTAATGGGCACAATGAGAGCTGTTGGCTACAGAGTGCCTAAGGCATTATATAGGAAGTGTAGGCGGGTATGCACTGGTGTGAGCGAGGCTCAGCCTTGCTGACCTCCGGTTGTGCGTCTTACACTGAGTTGGCCTCCACATTGCTTAACCAGTGTGGGCATTGCATACCACCACCCAAACAGGCATAACCCTGCTTGCTGCCACATACCCCCATGCTACTTTATGTATTTAGTTCACATTTGTTGTCCAGGGCAATCCAACTGGATGCTTCTCCTTTGACAGTGGTGGCCCGGGGAGTGGAGCTCCACCATAAACCCCAGCTACACATTACACGTACTACTGAGGTGTACACATTCAAAGAGAGTACAGACTTAACATAGCTATGTACCACATTCTTCATGCTTAGTTCACATTAACAGGTCAGTATTATACATGCTTAGGTCAGGTTTACATGTCAGGTATGACTGTTGATAAAGGTCAGTTTAAGGTGAAGTGAGATTCCAGTTTAACAGCTCTGGATAGGTTACACTCAGGTATTTGGGTTAGGTTTAGTTATTCCATACCTGTGTGTTGGAGTAGAAGAGAATAGTGAAGGAGTAGGTAGGTAGGTGGGGGGGCATTGTAACTGTATAGTAGACCATTGGAATGATTGGTGGGGGAGCAATAGGGAAGGTATGCAGGATGTTGGGATTTGTATGTGAGGCAGGATAGGAGGTGTCGGTTTCGCTATTTGGTGTAGGGGTATAGAGTGTTAATTGAGGGGGGATTCACCAGGTGGTGAGCATGTGCTGATCCAAGGGTGCTTGAAGTGTTCCTTCATGTGTTATTTACATGTGTTGTGTGGGACAGCTGAGGTAATACACGTGGGTAGGGGGTTCCAGATTCTGCTAATATAGTTGGGGAAGAGGGTCTCACCTACCTGTGACTGTGAACATTAATAGTAATGAAACAGGGGTAGATAGGTAAGTGGTGTTAATGGGGCACACAGAGGACAGGTAGTAGGGGAAATGTCCAGGGATGTGCAGGAAGTCTGATGGGAAGGTCCACAGGTGGCCATTTCTTCTACAGCAGCAGCTGTGTATATACACTGCATTTGGAGCTAGGTTTGGACACTCACATCCCTGTGTGGGGGTAAGGACAACAATAATGCATTGTGATGCCAATTAGTTCAGTTTACATGCCTACAGTGGGGTGTTGCGACCATGTGGTCTTTGGTGTTATTTGGAGGGATTTGCAAATCTAGTATACCATACTTTGCCATGTAAAATAGACTGTGCTGCAGTGAGACTCGTACCAGGAGTGGCTGCTCATTAGGCAGCGGCTCTGCCCAATGCACACTATTGCTTACATCCCTGGGGCAGTCTGAATACAACCACTCCAGCCAACACCTGCACGCCTAGGCCCATAATTTCATACTCATAGTTCCCCCCCGCACCTCCTCTACAGCACTCATCCTTCCTCTGGGTGCAGGTCAGGTCTAAACACACCACTACACACTGCCCACTTTCCACTTCACGGGACCCATCTCGTACGTTGTCTTGACCCATGTAGTCCGGGTATATACATGCCCCACCTTGAAAGGTCATTGCACTGGTGTCCTCCTATTACAAGACAATTTTTAGGGTGTCCCACAAGGTAGCTCCTGTCTCTGTTCCATGATTAGACTTAGCGGGTCTACTGTGTCCCCCCCCCGGTTGTATCCTGCCTGTGCTTTGGGGAACCATGGATTGTTTACATTGTTTGTGTGTTTGTTTGTATGTTTCCCCTGTCTGGCTGGGGGGGGGGGGGATGCTACGTGTTACACGTTTGCTGATTGGGCCCCTCAACCCCATTGGAATGGCCTGTGAACATATGTCATTCTTAAGTGCTGTATCATATCACAGCTATATATCTGTGTATGTATATCTGTATATATATATATATATATATATATATATATATATATATATATATACACACACACACACACACACACACACACACACACATATATATATATATATATATATATATATATATATATATATATATACACACACATATATATATATATATATATATATATATATATATATATATATATATATATATATATATATATATATATATATATATATATATATATATATATATATATATATATATATATATATATATATATATATATATATATATATATATATATATTGCTGTATATATATCTAATGACATGTGGATGTCTGCACATGTATATATCTATATATGGGTATTTATATATATATATATATATATATATATATATATATATATATATATATATATATATATATATATATATATATATATAGGGAGAGGTATATATCTGTTTATGTATGTATATATATATATATATATATATATATATATATATATATATATATATATATATATATATATATATATATATATATTATTACACACACACACATACCTCTACATATTTAGTTACATATCATGTGATGTTGAATGGTATTGCTGGATTCTGTGTTTTGTGTGCATACCGGCCAACCTTGTGTGCCCGTATGCTTTGCAATACATGCAACTAAATCCGTTAGTGTACACAGAGTCACATGTGAAATCTGTTGTTAGTACCAGGAATACATTCATCCCGTGTGGGGCAACCCGAACATTGGGTATTCAACTTTCGTCTACACCCAGAGTTACATAAGTACCCATGGCTATCTGCATGGACTACTGCATGTGCCAGACCTAGGATACTTGGGTTGGGGCAACATACAGGATGGGTCCCAAGTGGGGGGTGTGGAGGGGGGGCAATGTGTGGTGGTGTGGTAGCTACGGGCCGGTAACCAGGGTAGGGATGGTGGCTGCGTGTGTGCAGTGGGTGGGGGGAAGCAGAACTGTGGGTAATGAATGTATAGTTTGGGGATGGCCTCGGTTGGATGGACCTGTACTGCTCATCCCGCCTAGTGGGTGGAGGAGAGGGGTATGTGATGTCAACCTGTGAAACATAAAAGAAGGCTGATTCAAATCCCTATTTCAATGACACACATACAATACAATGAGCTTGGTAGTATATTTCAGGGCAGAAGTGTGTGGCTGGGTGGGGGTATGCCAGTTCGTATGTGACATATATTGTTTGGGGCCTCTTAAACCCATTAACAGAGCATGTGGACATATATGTGTCTGTTCATCTACCATTGCTATCTACAGATGTTTGGCCATATATACCTCTGTGGGTATATATATTTGCTTACATATTTCTATGTCCGTATATACCTACGGAGACATATATCTGCGTACATATATCTAACTTGCTGTGTATATGTGGACATATAGATGTTGACATATATATGTGTAGTTGTCGGCATGCATGTATATCTGTTCATATATTTGTATATATATATATATATATATATATATATATATATATATATATATATATAGATATATTATATATATGAATATATCTCTGGATATATATATATATATATATATATATATATATATATATGAATATATCTCTGGATATATATATATATATATATATATATATATATATATATATATATATGTGACTACATCTATAGATATGTTTTATCTGTTTAGATAGTAATATATTTGCACACACACATCCATCTAGATGTAGGTATACATTCTCTGTACTGTTGCATGACTGGCCTTGAGTTATGTTTCTGTCAACAAATGATGTATGTATATCTGGCATGGCTTGGATACAGTGTGATTAAGGCACTTTATAGCAGTTGTAAGCAAGTTTGCACAGAGGCGAGCACTGCTAACTTCCGGTCATAGTTTCTTACACCCAGTTAGCTTCTCCTTTGCTTAATCTGTGTTGGCAGTGCTTACCCCCACGGCAACGCACTTGCACACGCTTACTAGTGCTTATATAATCTTACTTCTGCTTATCTGTGCTACTGCTTACACCTGCTTACTGCTGCCTTATTCATTATGATACTGTCTCTTCACATGTGCATTTCCTGCAGTACTCTAGTTCATAAAAATGTATGTTATTTAGTGGGTTTTGCAATACAATTATTGCTTATACTATGCTTTTCCATGCAAAATAGACTATGTTGCACTGGGACTCGAACTGGGAATGCCTGCCCGTTAGGCAAACACTCTGCCCACTACACTATTGCTGTGATGCTTCATTTGCATATATCGTCCTTGTTATCCTCTTCAGACTTTTAGGCTGCTTTCACCGTGGCTGAGCAATGGGCACACCCACACATCTACGGTTAGCTGTACTCTGAGCTTTAGACACCAATACAGGGGTTTCTTCTTTTGATTTTTATTTACTGTTGCTGTTGTATACATGGGGTCTGTTGATGGGGATATGTGGACACATATGAGGGGTATCATTCATTTATTTCCACTTTCTGCTATTCAACATTGCAGGGGCATGTTTATTCTAAGAGCTCTGCTCTCAGACATGCCCCCTGCACTTGTACATGCTCTGTGTAAGCCTGGGAGCTCGGGCAGCATGCTTTCATTACTATACGTGGCACGCTGCTGTCCTGCTCCTAAGCGGCCACTTCCTTGCAGGACTAGACTAGTCCTGCACGGAAAATTATTAAATCCGGGGGCCAGTTTGATTGATGCAAGCTTTGGGGTGGGTAAAAAAAGAGAAGGTTTCACTCTGTTTAGGAAAAAAAAAAAGTTTTCATATAGTGAGGCAGACAAGGCTGCACAGCCCACCCTTTCAAAAAATCAGAAGAGAACAGTTTACATAGTTGTTACTGTCTACATCTCATGTAACAAATACAAAGAATTCCTTTGGAAGATCTCTGTTTGATCCAAAGACTTGTGCTTATCTGGTTGAACTGAATCCTTAAGGAGATAGTTGTGATGCCAGTGAGGCTCAAGTCTTATGGCACCCCCCTCCCCAAGTTCAGAAAGTTTGAACTCGTATCATGACTCATGTGCCACTGATTGCACTCAATATACACAAATTGTTGTAAAAGCACCCAGAGAGGTCATCTGTGCATTATGTTAGGCTTCCACAAACTCATCTAGATCATTCTTTTTCTTGCTCCAACTCTTTTTTTCCTGAAAGAGTTGGAACAAGACTGAAGAATGTAAATATGTATATCCTGGGTAATTAGACTGAAATTATTGAACTATACAAGTCCCACATCAAGGTGTTTCACCCAGAGTTAGTTGACTCTAGAACAAACTAGTTACTGATTTGATCAAGTGACCAGCTCTACCATTATGTTACTTGACACCAAACTGCAAAAACAAGTCCAAGGTTTACCCACATTGATGGGTAGCAGAGGTAACAACACTACCAATCCCTAACCTCTTTATAATGCTAAGGAATTCTTTTGACAGGTAGATTCATCATCCATTTGTTGACATCACCGGGTGCTTCTCCATTTGGGGCTCAACAATATTAAGATGATGAGAAATTTCATAAATATTTGAAGAAACTTCCTTACACCACCCAGAAATAGCAGATAATGAGGTTTTCACAGTATGCTGCTATACCCAATGCGGACCCAAACAAGGTGATAGTCCTGTCTAGAACATTGATCATTTCTCTGGATGAGTGAAGGAATACGGTACCCTCCATCTTGTCTGGCTAAGAGTGGTGAATAACAAAGAATCTGGAGAATACAAAAGCCACAAGCCTATGACCAAAGTTGTCATCTAGCCAGGTCTTCCTTATAAATGTCAGGTCATGACACCAGATCAGGTTGGAGATAGTCCTAACCATGTAATTGAACTACCATTACTCTGCAGCATCATTATATGACCTTTAGCAGACAAGCATTCCTTGACAGTCTGGACTATAAGAGGAATCTGTGGATGCATCATGAAAAATGACCAGTGGATAGCCAACATGGTGTTTCATGTTATGACAGTGACTACAGTGCAAATGGAGTAACAATGGTCCAAAATCACAAGCCCCATGATAACAGTGGAAATGACAACTGTTCCTACTTTATAACCTCTGAACCCTATTGCTCACAGTAAATGTGTGTTGAGGAGGCCATAATGAGAAGAAGGGTGAGAGTGCCAGAAGAAGACCTGTCACACAACCTAGCAACTATTAAAATCAGAGGTATAACTTAGGAAGTGTGAAGGGGCAGGGGATGACTGCCCTAGGAACAAACTCTTAGAAGGCTTAATCAACAGTTACTGATGGGGTATGAGTGCACTACCAGCATTTATTTAAGAAGCTGTGGGTGATATCATGGCTTCACAAATGAATGCAAATACTGTATTTGGAGTTACAGTTAGGAGTCCAGTTTGTTAATATTTGTAACAAGGAGGTTGTTGCAGTTAAAGACATTTTTTTGTCCTTGACTTCTGGAGAACTTTTTTTCTGCCCTCAAGCTTGAGGTGAGAGAGCTGCCCAGCCACCAGATAACTTAGCTGTACTTCTGATTAAAACTCATAATCAAAGTAAATAAGCTAGGTCAGTGTGATTATTAAAATGGAAAAATGGTGGAAATTATAAAACAAGTAATAAGGAAGTCAAGAATTTACAGAATGGAAAAAAACGACAGTACAAATTAAGCAAAAAACTGGCAAGAATGCATAATAGATCAAGTAAATTACTAAGAACTGCAAAATAAAAAAAAATTCAAAGGGTGTTAAGAATAGAAAAACTGGTTTAACAGCTGACTAAATAATTAAATTTAGTAATAATAAAAATTATGATGATGATGATGATAATAATAATAATAATAATAATAATAATAATAATAATAATAATAATAATCATAATAATAACAGCAACCTGTTTATAACTGGCCAAAAATAGGAAATGTTCAAACTGTAACCAGAATGAAATGAGGTCGCTTGCAGTCCATGGTTAGAGGCAACAATTTCTAGCTGGCATAGGTAGTCCTTGTAGAAAGCAGAACGGAAAATAAAAAAGGAAAAATACAATGGAAAAACTCAGTAAAGGTTTCAGTGGGCACAGTCATAGCTGTAGTTCTTAAAAAGTAAAGAGGTGAAAAAAATACCATAGTTGACCATCTATAATATGGAGGTCAGTGACCTTTAAAAGATGTGAAAATGTAGACAATACAAATCCAAACAATGCAAAAGGTCAAATGAAGACTTTATCCAGAGCACCAATAGATAAGACACACTACTAGACTGTGGTGGAGATCCAGTGCAGAACTAGTGTTAATCATTCATAATAAACACATGCTGTTAAATTTGGACTGTCAAATAAAAAGTGAATAAAATATCACGATCTGCAATAGAAAATTTACTTACAGTAACTCCAGAAATCTAACAGCATGAACATTTTTGAACAGGTGATGTTTTTGATGTATTAAGTGTTCTTTCTAGGGGTGTAAATAGACTTTGAGATTCACTGATTTGGAGGTGGAACAGGACTGACACCATTTCAGTGACCTAGAGATGAGGTAATGTAGGCAGTTTCAATGACAGAGGCAGAAGACAATGTACGGACAAGTTCTGTTTCCCAAACAGGAGGGAGTGCAAGCATGTGCTTTGTAATCCAGACAGGAATTTGTGTTGGCACAATGAATATGTTATGTTCATTCATACTTTGAATATCTATCTGCATACTCATCCATATTAATGTAATGATAGCTATTTTATTTGCACTTTGCTCACTAGGTAGACCATAATAAATCATGTCCAGTTGTTTTGCTAAAGTTGGCGCACCATTGTTTTTGCACTAAATTCTGTAAATGTGTCCGGGATACTAAATACATTGCTATAGTTTTCATCTTGTGGATACACTAGGATATGTAGCATTAATCTGAAATCACCTGGCTATTATAAATGGTTGTTACAACACAGAACATGAACTGCTGTGTGTTGCGAAATGTTGTGGTGTACAGCTGGTTCACATTTCTGTAGTGTCTTCCAGTCCCATGTTAGAGAATCTTCTTGTTCAAAGTCTGTTTCTTACGTACATATTCTTTGAACCCTATTTCCTTAAAAAATAGAAAAAGGGATAGCTTGTTGGAAATAGTATTTCTAGCATAAGACAGCATTAGAAAAAAAGATTTATTTGAAGTACAGTGATGTGTGGGATGTTATAAATTTAACCAGGCTACTGCTCTGCATGCATCTTTGTTTCCAAATGAGGGAAGGGCAAGAGATGTCTCCCTCTCACCCTTCAACAAAAGTTTTTGTTTTCATCTCTAATGAGAATTTTCTTCAGAGAAAGGAAATTCTGAGTAAGGGTATTTGTTAAACAATCATGCACTGAATACTATTATGATGAAGTGGCACATAAACTAATTTCAGACAGCTGCTTAATAGTCAGCTTATGGCTACTATGGATGGTGAGAGAGAGAAGAAAGCAAAGTTTGCACCACCAGTGACAGATGCTAAGTATTGTTGATGTTCTTCATATGAATCACTGCTGAAGTAGCATTAGCTATATGGATTAAATCCTGCCAAGAATATAACAACCAGCAGCAGCCTGCTTCCAAACTTCCAGGGCACCTTTCACATGCTCAAACACTTAGCCAGTTTGAGTTGAGGTGACTAAAAGTATGATGCAAAAAACAACACTGCTCTGCAGACTTTTGAGTATCAATGGTTGGCTGGTGGTTTTCTGTTGCTGGGCAATTAAGATCCCTTTGGGGAAAAACCTTCCATATATTATTCCTAATGTTCAAATTTACTTTCCTGTGTAGGAAAGTACTTTTTAAGCTAGGAACATGTATATTTCTTGACCGTCACACAACTTTGCTGTACCTTTAAATAGGAGAGCACTTTTGTGTTTGGCAGTTTAAAAGTTGATCTAAACATTCTAAAAACATTTTTTTTTTGGGGGGGCTGTTTAAATTACTTTTGGGAGCTATCAATGTGTGCTACAGTGTTTTTATTGTGTTTTTTATTGGAAAAAATGACATTATACTACTTTAAAACAAATTTTAATGGCTTGTGCTGCTTAGTTTCCCTGGGAACCAGGCACCATTTTCAGCATGACCATGGAACAAACTACCAGTCACATTGTTAGTCCTTCTTCCAGCCACAGAAAGAAAAAGGTAGCTAAACAGTTTTTGTCACCACAGCAGGCTATCAACTTGTCTTAGCCACAGGTGGATGACTCTCCTATGGCCAAAGCTGTTTCCTCAAACAACTCATTTGTTTTCCAATTATCCCTCTGGTGTTGCCAATACAGCCACTATGGACAGGAGGCTAGCCACATTCACTGCAGCTGTTGGCATCCCTTTAGTTGGCAAGGGAGAGCTACTTTGTCTGTGTTAGGAGAAGGGGCAGGGAAAGTGCCCCCGCTTAACCAGAAAATGCTGTGCCCATCCCTGGGAAAGCTGTTGCTGTCATTAAAATCCTGTTTGCCTTAATTTTCCTGTCAAAAAGAAACAGAAAACTGGACACTGTCAATAGACAGGCGTGGGTTATTACATCTGGCTCAGGGTCTTGCACAGGCCCTTGACCCTTTATATCACATGTTTTTTTGGTAAGAGAAAAGGGATTCCTCTTTTCCCGAAGATATTCAAGAAATTGAATATATAGAAGAATGTGATGGGACAGATAGATTTTTTTCTCCTTAGAATTCTGAATGTTCCTGAAGTAATTCCTAAAAACCAAACATTTTTACGAAGGCCTATCCTCTCTATAGCATGGAACATTGTTACTAAAATTGAAAATCTCAATCTACTCCTGTCTTTAAAGTTGAGTTTACTCATCTCGTGAACTAAATTTTTAAGAACGAGATTGCTACTACAAAAGCAAGGACTAACGACATAACTCATTATTTAAATATTAAGTGTTCTCCTATGTACAGTATATTGCTTTTTTTAACTGTTATGGCCATTGAATATTATTTGTTTTTCTTGTTACTATACTGTTAAGTTATTGTGTTATAAAATGAATAAAAACATTTTGAAAAAAAAAAAAGAGAATTCGATTTGACTCAGGGGATAGTATGTTGTCTGAATGTCCCTGTCAATGATTCTCTTTTTCTGAGACCATTCCAAAAATGTGCCAGTGTTTTCAGTGGGAGAACACTGAGGTTTCTCAGTCCCTCAGAAAATATGAAATGTTACAACTAAAATTCCAAGAACCCCCCCCCCCCCAATGCTGCCAGCACTAGAACATGTATTTATCACAGCCTGTGGTTTCTAGCCAGCCTGCAGCGCCTAAGAAAGCAGATAAAATGTATATTGACCATACTTTTTTTAACATTGTTCCATTTTTTTAACATTCCATTAGTAAATGGGTTTTTAACGAGAGCTTTAAATATACAGATTGCGTTTTAAGCTAAGTATTTGCTATGTCTCGCCATGTTAAAATAAAAGCCACCAGCCGAAGGGTTAACATAGCAGCATGGAGAAGCAACTAAAGCAGCGTTTAAAGAGTAGCTGACTACCAGTAACAGTAGTAAAATTAATAAAAAAATTGGAAAATAGTTGTAAAAAATGTTCTCGCCAATTTGCTTAAATTAAATATTAGACATAAAGCGAGACACTAAAAAAGCAATGGAGATCTGCTTTTCCTCCAGCTTTTTTCATCGCCACAGTTTGTACCGCGCGACAGAACAGTACATCAGGAACTGCCGCCGATGCCAAGACATAAATGAAGGCAGTAACATTGCCATTATTTAAGAAAAGCAAGTTTTCTTTTTCTTTTTTCATGTATAATGTCATGCATTATAAGCAATTTATTTCTGGTAGTTAAAGCAACCCCGGTAATTGGCTGGTTTTTTCTCGGCAAACACACCCAACCCCGGCAGTAATTTAGCATTACCCACACCCAGGCGTGGGTTATTGCTATAAAGTTCCTCAGTCTTTCAAATTTATGTACAGGCATCTCAGACCTAACGCAGCATTTTTAGCTTTAGTCAATCCAGCTGCTGCAAAGCATTTTGTTAACTCTAATCCTTCCCCTTCTGTCAAAGATGGCAAACGATAAATTCAGGGAAAAGTGTTTGCTTCTGAAATTTTATTGTTTAGAATTTTAATTGTCATGCTCGTATGTTAAAGTTTATTCTGACAAATTGTGAAAGTACAAGGAACATTTTATGTGCAGTTCTTTCCTGCTAGGAAACATCTGCTTTGAGTTTTATGTTCTTCTATACCTCTGGTCAATAGCCATTCATTAAGGTGTTCTTATGACAATGGAGATTCTACATCCAGAGCTGTTGTTACTGCTACTATGCTGAGGATGTTTGCCTGGCTGTGCACTAAAAATGAGATTTTAAATTCACCTTTGATAGAGATTTAGTTTTTGGCCTCTCTGCTGCAGATGTTATCAAAAATGTGATGAGAGAGGTAATCCGATACAAAAAAACTCTTAGATTTTTCAGAACTGCCCTTTCTCTAAATTTTCCAATGTTTTTTTTCAGATCCTTCATCCAACTTTTGCTGGTAAGCAGACATTTAAAAAGCAATGTCAGGGAGGCTCCAAAAAGAAAGCAGGAATCTTTAAAAGAAAGGACAGCCAAATAAGTCACAATGTCTATGTAAAGACATCACCCATTCAGGACTAGTGTTTCTTTGGTTTTACAATATTTGTGTGAGTTTCTTTCCTATAGACTGTCTTACTTCTCTATCAAGGTTCATTTGTCAAATATTTCAGCATGTTTTTCCATTGATCTTTCTGTTCCAAGGCATCCCCATGTCAAAATGTTTCTGAAAGGGGTATTGAATAAAAGACCTCCAAGAAAACTGGTGGCTCCTTCTTGGGATCCTCATTTCTGTGTTAGAGAAGCTAACATTTATTCTATTTGAGCCAGCTTGTCTGGCTGACTTGAGGTTCTAAAATAGAAAAAAAGGCTTTACTGGTTGCTCTGTCCTTTGCAAGAAGGGTATCTGAGTTGCAGACACTTATGGTGGGTCAAGCTTATTTTCTAAAGATATGGTTTCCTTGAGAACTATTCCTTCTTTTATGCTTGAAGTGGTATTCAAGTTTAGTATAAGCCAAACTATCCATTTCCCTGTGCTCTTCCCTGAACCCTGAAATGAGGGAGAAAGGCCTTCATACCCCGGGTGTCCACAGACACCTCAGATGTTATCTTGACAGAACCAAATCTTTCAGAACTTCTAATCAGTTTTTCTTTTTCTCTGAAGGAGAAAGGAAGGGACAATCTGTGTCAAAGCGGACTACTCCCACATGGTTGTTTCTGGCAATTAACTTTTTTTATTCCCAACACAACATATCTATTCTAGTAGGGTTAAGGCACAGTCTAGTATGCATTTTCCTCAACTTAAAAAATGTCTACCATCTTGGGAATGCAAGCATAGTTTTTGTAATACATCTGAGGTAGAGATGAAGGCAAAATGCTTAACGGTGGTTGTTGACAGATTGTTGGAAAGAGGTTATAGTAAGGATGTTTTGGAGTCAGCTGCAAGATGGGTATGGGGTGATAAAGAAGTTGCAGCATCTAAACCTGAAAAATGTTATGTCAGAGTAGATGAAGTTAGAGGTAAGTTAAATCAGATGGTAACAATAAAGATATTTTTGTTACCAAATATTCCTTTTTCAGTAAAACTGAGAAAGATAGTTTTGTATAATTGGCATACTGTTCATCAGGATGAACATCATCTTTTTTCCTAATGCAATAACATTTCCATATGGGAGATCTCTGAATCTTAAAGAGTTGTTAAATTTGAGATACCCAGTAGCAGGGGGGTCAGGTAAGTACATATCTCTGTGGCCATTGCAAGATCTGTAATAAGGTAAGGAATTTCTCTGGTGAATTTATTAATGGGAAAAAAGTATGTTTCTAAGGGGTATTTTTCCTGTAATTCATGTGGAGTTGTGTATATTTTGGGGTGCGGTTTCAAAAAGGTTAAATGGTACATACGTAAAACTACAAGAATGGTGAAGGTGTGGGTGTTAGAACACATGGGAGTTATTCGCAATGGTACTTTTAATAGTCCTGTAGATGAACATTTTTGCACAGTGCAGGGTGGGTCAAGTGATTCATTAACATTTAGCATGATAGGATGTCCGTTCATGAAAAGAGGGGGTAATCAATAAAATGCTGCTTAATTTGGAGAGTAAAATGATTCTTAATTTTGACACACTGCATCCTAAAGGGCTCAATTTGGAGGCAAATTTGACTATATGTTTATATTTATTTAAGACACATTCTACCAGGGCCTTGGCTTCATCTTTGGTTTTTAGAAAGGGATGGACTCTAGAAGCAGCAACTTGTTACTCTGTACGTACTTTAACATAATTTTTTTGACAAAAAAGTAATACTTTTCATCACAATAATTGATAACCGGGTAATCCCCATAGGTAGCCAGGACCATCTGATTAAAAAAAACGTGACTTTTGAGTGGGTAGGGGAGCTTAGGAGTGTTGCTGAAATAACCAGACTTGAAAAATAAATTTTGATGTAAAAGTTTTTTTAATGAACCCCCCCCCCCACAAACCAGAAGTCATACGGGGAAATTCAATAAACCCTTCACGGAGTGATTATCCATGTAGGAATAGTATTGCGGCCCGAACATGAAATATGGCCACCGAGCGATCCATGAAAGAGGGCGGGTGGGGGGCATGACACGGTGTGGACACGTAAGTGATCACGGAATGAAAATCACTTCATCTGTTGGTGAAAAACATGCAAATGATGTGATTTTGTGATCCAGCAAGCAGAAAGGCATCCGTGTACGTGTTGTGTCTGCAGGAAAAATGTATACAGTTACTAACCATGTACCGGAATATAAAATTGAAACAGGGCCTATGACAGCCCAAATGAAAGGTTATATATGTGACAGTAGCCATGCAAATGCCCAAATCTATGGCCAGTGATACAAAAAAATTTATCTTTTTTTCTTTTTTGTTAAATACATATGTCATGTTTAAGCGACGCATAGCTGTGCGCAAACGTGCTAGTTAAAAAAACAATTAAAATGTGTAAAATATAAAGGTATGTAAAGTTATTGCATTATAGTGGCCAGCATGCAGAGTCAGACAATGGCAGGTAATAGTGGTTGCTAAGTAGATAGGCTCTGGTGTAGCACAGTATCCAGGGTATACACAGTTAGGTGTCTGTAAATGAGCCAAGTTTATTGACTAGCAAAAAGGGCCACCATGTCCATGGGTAACTGTGTAAGGGCTAGAACCATGGTAGTATAGGCAGAAGAGAGAGCTGACATGAAAAGAGGGTGTGTCACAGCATGTATAAGCAGATTGGAGCTTAGTGGTGCCTGTTTGTGCTCAGCTAATCACAGCTAGGCAGGGATGTGTGTGTCTGATGCTGCTCAGCTCTGCTTAGCCCCACGGTGCTTATTTTTAGCTGGTTAAAGAAAAGCTAAGCATGGCCGTCTTCCAGGGAGGGTCTAAAATGCTGAAGAATGTTTACAGTAGAGCTGCAGGTCTGGGTGGAGTGCTGCAAGGCTTAGCATTGGAAGAAATTGAAAAAAAAAATAAAAGGAAATAGCCTGGAAAAGCCAATCAAGTATAAATGACTGATGAGCCCTCTTCCACTAACACTGGCCCAGTCAAATCCCTCAATAATATAGCTGGCAGGAGGAATGTATGATAGTCAGCCAATCACACAGGCTGCATCTGCAACACACAACTATAAAGTATGCATGCACCCTTCAATCTGATTTTTCCAACATACTCTGCACCTTTGGAGTACACACTTGGGAATTTTAGGTGACAAAATGATAGGAGCTGCTGCTTTGTTATATCTGTATGTGCTACAGGCTGAGGTCAGTGATGATGATGATGCTGACAATAGGCACAGACTGAGGTGGAAAAGAGTTTTCAGACCCAGGCTAACCTTTCAGTGGCTACATGAGCTGGAGATAATAGAGAGCTACAAGGTGGACAGGGGCATACTACAGAAACTAACCAAGGTCTGCCGCCCTCACCTCAGACCCAGAGCTAACAAAGGGAAACCCATCCCAGTGGAAACAAAGGTATGTGTAGCCTTAAAACTACTAGCTACAGGTACTTTCCAAAGACCTACTTGAGACATCATGGGGGTCTCACAGGCATCCACATCCAGAGTACTCCACCAGTTCCTGGATGTCATGCTAAGACATGCCAGTGAGCACATTTATTTCCCCAGCACCCCTGAGGAGTGGACCAGCAACATGCATCGCTTCCACCATGTAGCACACTACCCAGAGTTACTGGATATCATAGACTACACTCATGTGCACATCAAAGCACCACCCGGTTAGGAGGGTAGAGTCTATGTCAACCCCAAGGGGTATCACTCCATCAACTGCCAGGTCATGTGTAATGCCCAGGGCATTATCATCAGTGTGTGTGCTGGCAGCCCTGCTAGTTATCACAACTCCCATATCTGGCATGCATCACAGCTGTACCAGGCATTTGCCAGGGGGACATCCCATATGGCCATCTAGTGGGGGATGCTGGCTATGCACTGTAACCGTGGATGATGACACCCATTAGAAATGCACATACATCCACTGAAGAATGCCATAATGAGGCACACGCACAATCTAGGAACATCGTAGAGCATGTGTTTGGGCTGCTCATGTCACGGTTATGCTGAATTGCCATATTTGGTGGAGTCCTGCGGTACTCTCCAGCCACATGTGCACACATGTTCATAGTATGTGCCATGCTACACAATATGATCCTGTGAAAACAGCTGCATCAAGGAACAGTAGAGAAAAGGGACACACAGCCTCCCACCATTGCCAAGGTCCCCACAGGCACAGGCGAACTCAGAGGAGGAACCCCCTGAGCCTGTTCCTGTAAGCAGACATAGGCATGCCCAGTACACCCTGGCCTTGGCAAAGAGGCAACACATAGCACATACACTGGCAACCTAGGGACCCAGGGACCAACACCTCACTTCGACTCACATACACACAGTAAAAAAGGATGCCACCCACACACTACCTGTACCTTACCATATATAGACTGTGTACTGTGTGCATCTGACAGACTCAGCCCTGAAGCACTGTCCTCTCAACTGCTGCAGGCACAAGGTAAGTCACTCTTCTTAACAACAAATGAATGGGGAAGTAGACTGTGGTAGCATATCTATGCTATTGATGCATATATGCAAGGGAATGGAGTGGGCTACCAGGATAGCAGCAGACAACTGACAGCTATGTGAGACAACAGGAATTATCTGCCAAATACTGGCTGCCCCAGAATGTGCAGTAGTCCCCAAGGTGGCAAAACTCACTGTAGTATATGTGAGGGACTAAAAAACAGTGGGGTCATAGGACAGATGCATGGATGTCAATGTTGGTGTCCCATAGATACATCTCAACCTCTTACAGCAAAACATCTGTTTAAAAGCCATAAATAAATGTGTGGCAAAGGTCCAAAAATAGGGACACATGAAATATTGCTCTTACAAACTTAGAAAGTTATAACAGGTCTTGCAGTAGCATAAATTCTGTGAAGGGTAAGAAGTCTGAAACTCTAATGTCTGTCATTACTTTCTAACTTCAGTCTTTAATGATTTGCCAGTATTTTTCCAGACAACCACAATATTATGGGAAATGTACCCAAAATATAAGGCATTCATCTGAACAGACTGCAAAAATGTGTACATTTGAGTGGCATGTTCCCCTACGCCAACACACCCATGTTCCCATAGAACTGCAGTAACACATAACTTGTAAAGTAATAGCAGCAGACCACGGGTTTCCACTGCTGTCCCAATCAACTTGCTAACTTGATACATTTCCACAATATGCAGGGGTCAATGTGCTATGTATGTGCATGGTTAATAGTGTCAGAAACTAGACAGCACTTATTGGTGGCTGCTGTGGCTAACTGGTCTAAGTACAGTAGTGTGGTTGATAGGGTCAATGGTTTGAGACTGGTTGTGCCAGCTATTTTGCATGTCAAAATCTTCTACCTCTTTCCAACCCCCATCACACATAAAAATCAAATCAAAATGTTGAGTTTAATAGGGAGTTATTTAAGCAGTTGAAGGGTACGGCCATGGGGGCTGGATTTGCCCCTATTTATGCCACCCTGTTTATGGGGATGTTTGAGAACAAATATATATACAACAATTATTTAAAAAAAAAAAAACATGTAATGGCATACTACAGATTCATTATTGATTTGATTTTTATTTTTCGTGCCAGCTACACCTATGGTAGGAGTTGTACAGACTGTCCAGAAGTCAATATGTGTTACTGCAGGAAAGGTGGACAATGAAGGGATAGAGGGCCACACATATGGACAGTACACAGCTCTGAGTAATCTACACGGTGCCTAGTACAACAGCAGGTTTTGACAGGTCAGTCTAGCGCCAGGATATAAAGGCTGCCATGTTACTGTGTTTGTACTAAGAAGTCAGTGGGCAGCATTCATACCCCTGGAATGACAGGGTGTCACAGAATGTCCACACATATGCCTCATATATCTGTTCTGCTTGTCATGACATTGAATTTACCTGGCAAACTATTTTCAAACCAATAAAGGTTCATGTGAAAACATCAACGACAAACAGTTCAGATGCAGACATCATACCTATAAGAAAATGCAAACTAATACAAAACAGTTTAACCACCTGTGTACATTTGGAGGAGCAATATTAAGAACTTGTCCCCATGTCTGGGCCTGTGTTTGACTGTTATATATGGTCTTGTGCAGATGTCTATCTGTAAGCTATGGTTAACATATAGCCTTATAAGAACAGTGCAACACAAACTGTCTGAGGACCACAACTGATGTATGGGGCACAATGATGGACAACCTGCTAAACAGATACAGTCACAGGTGTGAAGTCCGTAACCCTGTGTGTGATGTTATGACTTCTACCCCAGTCACACCAGAACTACAAATAAATAGCAGCAACTGAGGACAAAGCCTGTGACTGGACAACAGAAGGACAAAGAGACACATATAAAAGGAAGGGGAATCACTGGCCACACAACATAGAATGTGCACACTAGAACAATTTGTGCTGTAACATTGGTTCCCTGCAGTGTATGGAGTCAGTAAGCAAATGTCTATCAGCAGTTCCTTACATTAATCTATACTGACCTCCCACTGACAAACCAGGAAATCACAGTGCTATGCAGAATATGCCACACATTATGGAAAACTCTGCTCAGTCCAATGCACTGTGTACCCCCCCTAGGATATGACTTAGTTAATATGGACAGCACACAGGAGATGCCTCAACCAGTATTCACTGAGGTGTTGGACTGCTTGCACAGGTTCATCAGTCAATTGTCTGTAGCACACAAAATCCTGTACCGGAGTACAGGTAGCACTGGACTGGAGTTCCACTGTCAGTACTGAAGGTCATACTAAGCATGCTATTACACTTAGAGAATTACAGCCCATGTCTAAACCCACCTATGACTATAGAACTGAGTTGTCCATATATGTCTTTGCATACAGACAGCTATATATACATTAACTGTCTCTCCCCACCCTAATCAGACAGGATTAACCTCATCTATCTGTATGTAGCACATATAAGATATATCTGGATCTGTTGAGTATGATATGTAACCAGTGACACGTGCAAGTACTAAGGTGAGCTCCACTGTGTAATACTAGTGAGGTAGGTGTTGTAATCTGACATCACCTGCCTTGTGTGTGTGTGTGTGTGTGTGTGTGTGTGTGTGTGTGTGTGTGTGTGTGTGTGTGTGTGTGTGTGTGTTTCTGTATCTATTATATTTACAGCAGAATACACATGCCTGACAGGCCTCTGTCTGTGTAATGGTCACACATTTTATGGCCCAGATACTAGTGTTCTCCACAACAGTGGCCCACCTGTCAGCAGCTACTGATGTCATCCATCCCAACAGCAGTGGCAGACACTCTTCACATTAATACATCTTGTGGTGTACATGATAAATACTTGTCACTATGGTGTATACAGTTAAACAGCTAGTGGTTCTAATCCCAACAGTGGCAATTTAGTATATGTGTGCATTTAAGGCTATCCCCTTTTGGCTGCCTGTATTTCCTGCCTATGTGTGTGCAATGCCAATACATTTTAAGGCCTGTTCCACCCTGTTAACCCACCATTGCACTACTTTACCAGACCTGTAGATATCATCCACCTTACAAGCTCATTTGGACACTCTTCAGCTATATAAGCTCCTTGGCGCATGTGATAAATACTCAGCATTATAGTACATACAACTAGATGGGTAGGGGTTCTAAGCTCAGTGCTGCCAACTACGTGTGTGTTTGTAAATAATACCATTTTGAAGCTTGTTCTACCCAGTAAATCCCTCATTGCCCTACTTTACAAGGCCTTCTGATGCTTTTCACCTTAGAAGAACCGTTGGACAGTCTCCAGCCATAGAAGCTCTGTGGTGCATGTGATAAGTAGGCAGCACTATTGTACAAACAAATAGGTAGGTAGGGGTTTGAATCTTAATACAGCCAACTGTGTATTTGAAGCATGTCCCCTGTGTGTGTTGATTATACCATTTTGAGGCCTGTTGACCCCCTCCCCATGGCATTATTTTATAGGGCCTGTTGATGTCATCCACCTTAGATGCACCATTTAAAACTCTCCAGGCCATAACTCATCTATACAGATTTATGCAAAAGATCCAGAAGTTTGCCACATATATGGGGTCCATGTCTCATTACAATGGTGTTTTCTGTCAAACCACTCGCAAGTCAGTCAGAGTCGAGCTCAGACATAATGACAGACATTTCAGCTTCAGACATCATACCCTTCTGAAAATTCATGCTGACACCACACCTGTTACCCTTTCAGTTGTCTAGGTTTGTAAGAGCAATATGTGAGAACTGCCCCTATTTTTGGGAGTTTATCCCACCATTCCCAAAGGCTTTGTCCAGATTAATTGTTGTAAGAGGTTCTGAGGTATGTCCCCGGCATATAATCTCTGTGGTCCATGTGATATGTACGTAGCGCTGTAGTACATACAAGTAGATAGGTAGGGCTTTTAATCTGAACACTAGCAACTTTCTGAGTGCATTTGTGTCTGCATGCATATCCCCTGTGGCTGTCTTGACTGTGTGTGTGTGTGTGTGTGTGTGTGTGTGTGTGTGTGTGTGTGTGTGTGTGTGTGTGTGTGTGTGTGTGTGTGTGTGTGTGCACGCGCACAATGGTTATACCACATTATGCACCTGTTTCACCCTGCTAACACCCTCTTTCAACCTAGTCAGGGCCCCTACAGATGTCACCCACCTTAGAAGTACAGTTACACATTTTTTAACACGACAGCACTGTGGTGCGTGCAATACTCATGTTGGCCTGTAGTGTACATAACTAGATAGGTAGGTGTTCCAATCTCAAAAGTGGTAACTCTGTGTGCATGTGTGTTTCAATGCATGTCCCCATGCAGCAGTATGTGTGTTTGAGATGGCTCTACCATTTTAAGGACCTGTAAACCCCCCAATGGCAATCCTTACAGCACCTGCAAATATCACCCACCTGAATAGGAGTGACAGACACTGCAAACTATATAAGCTCTCTGGTGCTTGTGTTATGTATATAGCACTATTGTATGTAAAACTAGGCAAGTAGGGGTTCTACTCTCAACAAGAATAGTTCATGAGTGCATGTGCAGGTGCATGTGTGTGTGTATATATATATATATATATATATATATATATATATATATATATATATATACATATATATAATTATATATATATATATATATATATATATATATATATATATATATATATATATATATATATATATATATATATATATATATATATATATATATATATATATATATATATATATACATATATATATATATCCCCTTGCAGCAGTGTGACTTTGTTAGGGCAACCAGCATACCTCTCAACCCCTTAGAGAAAGACATCTGGATAAAGCCATACAGTAAATTGGGACAAAAGCCAAATATTAAGCCCAACCTTTACATACTGCTGTGACAAACATAGAAACTAGATAGTATAACAGGTTGTGGATTCACATTCATTTTCTGAGGAGTACGAAGTCTGACATGAAAATATCCATCATTCTTCTCTATAGTTAGTCTTTCATTATTTGCCACAAATTTGTCAGAAAACCACAGTGTTATGACAGAACAAAAATATGTGGCAAACATTACGACAATCTGCAGAAATATGTACAGGTGAGAGGTATGGTCACCATTTGTACCACCCTGCAGGCTGCAGTCCATGTTTGGTCAGGTGTGACCTGTGACAACAACTCAAACAATACAGAGGTCCCCAGAGTGTAGGACAACAAACATTTCCTAAAGTTGTCTACTAGTTGCATAAAGCAGTTATTTCACATCAGAAGCATCTTAATGTTATGAGAAATAGTATAAGCTAAGGTAATGTGACATAAAACAGTTGTCATATTGGCAAACCAAGGGAAGTTGCACTTGCCATGGGTATGGTATGTACTGCCAACTGTCATGATACTACAAATGTGTCCCACAGTCCACATTTGATAAGGAGGCAACCCCACTCTCTGTTGCCTATGTGTGTGCTGTATGTAGACTTGTAGAGGCCTTGTGAGTAGCTGCTGCCAGCAATGACCCACATGTATCTTGGCATGAATGCTAACTGTCAACACCCACATATGTAGGTACTGCCTAAGGCTGTGTTGACTGTAAGTAGTGTGCTGTCTGTCATTAACCCACAAACTGTTGTTAACACACTGCAATGGGATCATACAGTGGATATGAAATTGTGCCAAGGTCCTGGTCTCAAACTGAATGCAGACAACAGTACCATCCTACCATATGGCAAGGACATGGCCCCCACTATTTCCCACATCAACGGCAACCCCATAAACACACAGACTGCATTGACAGTCCTGGGTACTTAGGATGATAACACCGATGCATTCAGGCAACAAGTAGTGGCAGTGGTCAGAAAAGGCTTGTATGTGGCTCAACACATAGGTAAAGGGACTGCATCCAGACAAAAGGTGGACATTACTTCTGTATAGTCCTCAGTCAGTACAATACATTATCAGCATGGCCAGTCTAGTATGTACTTATGCAGACATCTGCAGCAACTGGAAAGGCTATGTTAACACCCACAAAGGTTATCCATGGCCTTCAACACCTGTTCCACGCAGGCAGCCTTGAATCAGTACTGCCCGACTCAGTATCAGTGGGCTGTGGCATGCCTAAATGGCAATGTTGTGCTCAGCCCTTCAACAGCTGCCCCATATATGTGAATATGACTCTGTGCGCATTGCAAGCATGACTGGCCTGAATCACATATGAGACAGCAATAAAACTGCTGGAGAGATAGGTTTGTCTCCCAGAGGCTGCTGTGTCTCAGGAATGCACTCCCCAAACATGTCAAACACAGTATAATGCATCATCAACTGCATCAAGGTTGAGTGGATGGGAAAAAAATATCTGTCCCAGGAGTTCAACCTGTGTCCTGCAATGCTAAGGGCAACAGGTGCTGATCGATGATTCTGTTGGGGATAAAGTAATGGCTAGAAATGTAATGGACCCAGGGCCAATACTGTAGTAATCTCCTCTGTACCTATGAACCTGTGATCCTACAGAACACCCAGATGGCATGTATCAAGACTAGTTTGCTGTGTCAAGGGGTATGCATGCAGGGTTACACTGTCTGCCCCATTGTCCCTCACACACTGTACCTTGGAGATGAAAAGGTTTCTTTGTTGCCACTCCACCATCCTGAGCTTCTGTAATGGCAGCAGCTCACCACAACTTACACACAGACACCTGGAACAGAAACAGAATAAGGTCTGTGAGACAACAGTCAGCCAGCAGTAATAACACTAATAAAGCATAATGGCACAAAAGTACATATACTTTGATGTGTATGTATGACAATTGCCAGCAGACAGCATCTTACAGGGCATAACAGTACTACACTACAAACTGCTCTTACCTGTACTATATTTACCTGTGCATCAGACACATATTAGCATGTCCCTGCATTGATGGTATGGATAACAGGATGTGGCACAGGTAGGTTGCCAAAGGCCTAGGCACTGCTATACAGTTGACAACATGTGTGTGTGTGTGTGTGTGTGTGTGTGTGTGTGTGTGTGTGTGTGTGTGTGTGTGTGTGTGTGTGTCTGGAGTGGTGCTGGTCAGCTGGGCCATGGAGAGAAGCTGTGTACATCTGTTATTAACCTGCATGTGACATTGAAGTGTGAGTGTGTGCATGCACACAGTCAAGCAATGTGCTAGCCCTACATCAGGGTATGTTGGACATCAGTGGACTGTACTTGGCAGGATGTACAGTTCAGCATCTCTGGCCATGAACACAGGAACTGGTTCTGCCAGAAGTTACACTGGCACCACCATGCCCAAGGCTAGATGTGTACTACTTCCTGACAGTAACTGGTGTCTGCTAGGTCTGTGTCCCTCACAGGACCACCCAGGACCACATGCCCTTGACCTGATAGATTGTTGTGTGGACAGCACCCTCCCTTCAGTAATGCTGGTGGTACTGCCACTATGGGATTGTGCCTGTTCACAACCATGTGGGCTCTCAGCTGATGTTGTGGCTGACCTACGACCACGTGTCCGATGCCCTTCTCTCACCACAGGTTCAAGCACAGACATTGCATGGTTAAGGACTGACAATGTCTCACCCCACCATCTATCCACTACATCAGTGAAATGACATAAGGCATCACTAATGCCATGGAGGGAGTCATGCATGCTGCACAGTGTTGCACCCATGACCCTGAGCATCCGTCCGGTGTACCATTCACAATGTGCCTGTGCCACCATGATGGACTGAAATGTGTCAGGTGACATGTGCTGTGACACTTCTGACAGGGGCTGGATGGACAGCTGTCCTCTTTTGACTACCACTGTCAATCTGCCTGTGTGGAACCTCACCAGGTCTCTGGCAATGGCTAGTGTCTACAGTCACAGATGTCATAGTCGCCACACTACCCTGTTTAATGCCACCACCCTCTGACTGCCCAATATCTGTGTCTGCTGGGGACTGGGTATGCATGGGCATACTGACCGTGTGCGGGGACATTGGGGGTGGAAGTGAGATGTCAACCAATGGGACAGATTCAGCCCCCAACAGCCCCACCTGTGTCTCACAATGGCCACCATCATCATCAGACCCCAAAGAGACACTGACATCAGGTTGTGAGGGGGACACACTCCACTCCAACCCCCAAGATCACCTCTGAGGGGAAGACAACATGACTACATTAATTCCTGCACTATAATGTTTGCTGATCCATGCACATAACACACACACATGCACACACACACACACACACACACACACACACACACACACACACACATACAGCTAATATGCCACAAAGAGATTATACAGAACACACCTTCTGACTGATGCTGTGCACAACACACAATCAGACCACAACAGACACACTCTGGACAGGCCCTCAACAACATGCAGTACAGCTATGTCCAGATAATGTTGCTACTACTATACACCTGTGAGATATGTGACAAGTCGGAATATGTGATGGACCTTTACCTAACAAACAGTGCACCCATGTACACAACAGTAATGCACCCCTGTATAGCACAGTGGATACACCTATACAAAACTACTTGCTAATATGTTACAGCTCCTGCAAATATGCTCCTGTGATTACCAGTGTGATGTACTGCAATGAACTCCACCCAAGTGAACATGCATGTATTGCAATATGGTAAGCTTAACAGTTGTATGCATGGCAAACTGGCAGCCCTTAACATGCCTAGGGTATAGGTGAGCCATAACATGACAGTTCCACACTTACCAGCTACAGGTTGATGTTCCCCAGTCACATCAAAGATACCTATGGATTTCTGGGGAGAGGTATTGTCATCACACACACACACACACACACACACACACACACACACACACACACACACACACACACACACACATAGTATTAGTTCAGGATAATATGTGCATTTATCAACATGTACAGTACAAGCTGTGATACTACCCAAATTGCTGACATTCACAATATGTGTGCATGTGTGAATTACAAAACCCCACCCACAAATGCAGATTGACCTGACATATGCTTACAAGTATGCAGAGGCTGCCACTATGAATGCTACAGTATTAATGTGATGCCCACTGGACCCTTACCTGGACACTCCTCGGCTGTGGAATCTGTGCCACCCACCTTCGTGACATATGTACTGATGGTTTCCTTTGAGCTGGTGGCTGAACTGAGGTTTGCCAGGAACTCCTCTGTGGCTGAGAGTGGTGATTGAGTAGCAAGCCCTCCCCCTATGCCAGGATGGTCCCTGGCCACAGCTGCAGCCCTTTTCCATGCATGATGTATGGGATCAGTGGCACGGTGTCAACTTGTTTATAGCTCCTGTCCCAGTGGCCCACATTATTCACTGTTGCTACCGATTCTGCCCACAGGGCAGCACATTTTTGCAGGTTTTGGTGGCTCCTTGACAACAGCACCCAATGATGGAGTCTCAGAGCACTGATAATTGCAGCAGTCTCAGTTTCTGAGAAAGATGGGTTGCGTCGTCTGTGCATCCCACCTGAAAGAGATGAACAGGGGAACACATCACAGGACTGTATACATTGCTCACCATTATGTACAGACCCTGCACATCCACTTTGCCAGCACTATCCACCGCTAACCCCCACATCATATCTCCACTGTCTATCACCAGAGTATATCTGTGGGTATTGGCAACATACTGGCATTACAACATGTGTTGTCCCCCTGTTCCTGATGTTTCATGCTACTTGCTGCATGTGCTATGAGGTGTTGCACTGCATGTAGCTGTTGCACCTATTACTGCTTGGTCATAAGCTGTCTACATGGCCTGCTGCGGTGTCAGCCTCCTACTGCATTAGTAATCACCTGGTCTGTAGGTCCATGTCTCAGGTCTCCTTGGCCTTTCACTCTCAGATTCTGGACTATATGGCTGGGCTATGTCCTACAGTTTCCCTAGCCAGTGTGGTTGATGTTGGCATCCTGGCACTGTGTAGCACCTGCCTCATGTACACGGATAAACAGCCATCTACAAACACCACCAAGGAACACACTGTGTGAGAGATACAATGTCTATAGGAACCTGCAGCCCATGCTTTCTGCCTGTCAGGGTCGCATATCTGTCTCCAAACAGGTAGCCAACACAATCAGTATGCCTCAATCACATACACAACACACATAAAGATCTGCAGTGGTCCTCAACATACACATCTGCAAACACAGGGGATCTCCGAGACAAAGCCACACATGAATGCCACAGCCTTACACAGCACATAACACACATGGCCACACACCTGTGTCCCACAGCCACACAGGCATCAGCCCATGTCAAACATGTTACACATAGGGGACTCCATTGGAGACACACTGGTATGCCCCTGACCTGGCTGTGTATGTGGATGGTCACAGTTCCTTTTGTGTCAGGTTACAGACTCTGCTGTATTGCATGCGCACTGCTGTCTCTCACCAACAGGTGCTGTCATAGATCTGTCACAGTACATGTTAGTGTGCCTGCCCTGACCTGACGTGCATCCCTGGACTATATGCAGTGAGACATGAGTGAGCACACCAGTTATGTGTCCCAGACAGGTATGTTCCTAGCCTTATGCAGCATTATGCTGTCACCCAGACAGATGCAACGATACAATCAGGAATGATTGTTCTTAACATGTCCACATTTCTCCTGTGATATTCCAGGGGTTCCAGTACCTGTGAGTTAGGATGATATGGTAAACAGACCATGATGCTGTGTGAGAGATGGCCTCCATCTGTCTTCACTGGTCTTCATGCATCTGGCAGTGGTTCTCACCAGCCCCATAGTGACTTCATTAGTAACATTGGTGAAGTTATCACTACCAACATACAAGTGACAGTGCAGAACCCATTGAAGGCCATGTTGCCAAATGCTAGAGGTGTACACATAACTTAGCCCTCATTGCAAGCAGTCTTAACCCTGAGAACTACAGACATCCTTGCAGTCATACAGACCATGGTTCAAATGTGCAAAGAGCACCCCAGCCTTAGATGGTCAACCATCCTATCATACATGGAAAAGCCAAAATGTAGCGAATAATGTCATGGGACATGGGGTTTCTTTATATATGGGAAGCATACACACCTCCACAATGTACAGGCAGTAAGATGCACAGGGGACACTTTAGGGGAAGTTCACCATTGCCAGCACAAACCTATTCAGATCACAGCTAGCTACCGGCCACCACATGTGACCAGGAAGCCCATTCTGCCTATATGGACTTCAACAACTATATTAGGAGTCAAGTCTGCACCCTAACCCTGGGTCAGTTGAACGACCCTAACATACATTGTAAGACATACCCATGCCAGCACACAAATGGCCAGTAAGCCATCAACAGTGGATGTACAAACTCCTTGGTGCAACAAGGGCTACCCCCACATGAGGTGAAGGTGTATTGCAGTTGACATTACATAACATGGGTTACCACTGCAGCATCCCTACAGTGTCATCCTCCATGGCAAAGCAACCATCATGCAGTCACATTTGTAGTCACCATTTCCCATAATACCCATCTAGCTAGGCTAGCCATATATACACTTCCAACATGGAATACATCTTCCGAGGGGGATATACACATCCTCACAGCCCCAACACCTCATTAAGGACTTGCACCAATATCCACACATACACACAAGCCCTATATGTTCATTTGTATAGATGCATGTAGTCAGGTATACCCTACAGGCCTACATCATACTCTGCTAGGATATGCACCCCTGTCTGGTGGACATGTGCAATACATACTGTCCATAGCAGGGATGACATACTTCTGTCCGAGACAAAATAGGGGCAGGTGCCCATTTTGAAGAAATGTCTCCTTAGCGTGTACATGAGAATGGGATTGGTCCTGCAAATCTGCACAACAAACACAGAGCTTACATTGTCTACATCCACTACAGACAGTCATCTCCCTTACTGCACGTATGTCTGCAACAGCACAGAAAGCACCTGCAGCTGCTCACTTGTGGTATTTAAGGACACCAACTATATCACTACTGTTCGTATAGCATACTGGATGCCTGACAGAATCAGTGTAGGCTGCACCCCCTGTCTTCCCCATCAGTACATCAGGATATCCACAGTATGCCCCCCATCTCCTATATGTGGGGAACAGGTCACCACTGCCATGTGATAGTCATGTGCCATGGGAGCCTATCACATCACAGGATGCATCCTACATGACCCAAGGATAACCTTGCAACACCATAAGGAACTGTATTCAAAGGAGGACTGACTACCACCTTTGTCCCATCTGTTTGATAGTCAAACACTGTCATCCCTTTAGACTAAGGTGAGCCACCGCCACTCAGTCACATGATAGACCCAGCAGCCTAACTAGGCTGTTCTGCAAGGCCATAGCACAGTTTGTAGTGAACCCCATTAAGAAGGACATTGGTGACCTGCCCACACTCCATTACACACACTTAGGCTTTGTCAAGGAAGGGTTCATGTCTGTTACACTCAGTTAACCTCTATGACACAGTCACCAAAGTCATGGATGGGGGTGGGGGGTGACAGTGCAAACTGCCTACCCTGACCTGGACAAACTCTGTGACAGTATAACCCACATGGCCATTACAGATATAACACTCCCAAGTATGCATCACACCATATGTTACCATAGGTGTAGTACATCATTGCACTGACATGACCCACCTATTCCACATAGGGACATCCACCTCAAGCAGTTGACCTATAACTAGGTGTGTAACCTGTTGATCCGTGTTTGGGCCTCTGTTATGTGTGTGGTGCATGTAACAGCCATTAGCCTATGTACAACCATGTCTGCGGATGACTGCATGCTGTCTGCCATCACCAAATTCCCTAGGGATGTGGACAACTACCTAGGAGGGTCTCAAAAAGATACATGACTGTTGCCAGACACATGGCCTCAGGCCACATACCAGGACATGCAGTGTGAACCCCTATGGGAAGAGTGACATCTCCACATATTATCACAGTACTAACAACATCTTAGGCTTGCAACTAGTCATGAGGGTGCTGTGGACATAGGTCTTTGGCAACATTACATTTCAACACAGTGTTGCTTCCACTGTAAGGTAAACCTTCTACATGGCCAGTGTCATACATAAGGGTATGTCATCATGGGACATGGAGTATAAACATTCATGTATCCCCCCAACGATGACCATTAATGTGTATAATTCCCTGTTCGTCATTCACATCACACAGCATATGCAGCAACTGGGGACATCACAGAGGTTCCCCACCAGGGAATACCAGGGCATCAAACATCTACCATACACCAATAGGCTATAAGGCCAACCATCTACATGGTTTCGTACATACTCTCAGGGGTGACCTCAGTGTGTCATGCAAGGCAATCATGGACTCCACATTGCTGGGACTGCTGCACAAGTGCAAGCCATGCTCCACTCTGTTAACCCACACATACACACACACACACACACACACACACACACACACACACACACACACACACACACACACACACACACACACACACACACACACACACACACTCACACAACCTTAACCTGGTGTATGACATGAACTGGGATTGTTGGCAGCTCAGATGTGTGTGCCACACAATCACCCCTGGGCACATCAGGCAGGGTAGCTGTTAACACCTTTGCAGGTGTAACCTGGATAACTGGATGGTTATCTGCACATACACCCTTGGGATTCCACCTGTGTCCCTGTTGGACAGGGGCATCAGGTGCCACCTTGCATACAAATGGGCTATCATCTGGCCTAGGCATATGGCTGCTTAGGGCCCATAGCCTACTAACCTCATATGGTACCAGGATTACCAGATATGGCCTGAGCCCTTTGATAGACTGTGTTGTTATGTGTCCATACCCATCACTGCCATCGACTGTTGGGTGTCCCCTATAGGCATGTCATCCAGCCTACATCTGACAAATAGGTGAGTGGTACTACAAATGCATGTGGACATTTCAGCAACATCTGAGGTACACAATAGCTGAGAGCAGTGCATATCTGGTGTAGAGTGTCCTCCTCATAGGTGTCTGACATCTGCAGTACCCAGAGGTTTGTGGAATGTGTACATGTGCCTGAGAGATGTAGACCCCCTCCCAAACAAATGTGTATTTCTGGACACCAGTTGGACAATATGTGATAGTTGTCCTTAGAGTTTGGGGAATGTGTCTGTGACATGCCAGAACCCTGGGAACACAGTCATGGTACATGTATATCTGGTACTGTATCCATTCCCTAACATTGTATGCTCATTATGTACACATTGCTGTTGAGCCAGACCCAGTGTCCCCCCACTACTAGTACCTATAACCTGCTGTCCTGCTGCAGGGGGTCACTAGGTATGCTAGCCATAGGTGTCAGGCAATGAAATACAGGTGTGGAGTACACAGTGACCTAGCCAGAGTATATCAGGAATGGTCAGGGAGACCTGGACAATCTTTGAACTAATCCTGTATGACATTCACAGATTGAGAGGGGCTCTCTGACAGTACATGATGTGATATGCCAACTGTATCCACCAGTACGTCTGTCAGTGTTGTACAATAGACAATCCAGTAGCAGTCATATGCGAGCTGACCATTGCTGGGGTGACTCAGGCGCCAGAGCTGTGATCTATGTCACTGCAAACAGAGCCATCAGGGATGGCTGTAGGTGCTGGACAGCAGACTAACAGCAACATGTCAGTCCAGGAAATGTTGTTGAGACCTACTGCTTAAATTCCTATTGCCCATGACTATATCCCCCCATCTGCATTCCATTACATGCTTAATTCTATGACATACCTGGTATAGTGCTGTACTCCTTTGTGAGAAGAAATCCAGTTGTAGTATCATAGAGAATCGCAGTTTGTCTTCATGAAGATAGTGTCAGACTTATTTACCATAGGCAGCAGCTTGTCTTTTGTAGGTAATGCTCATGAACAGGTGATTGCCACTGCAACAATCTATGACTCCTACTTGCTAATTGCATCCAGAACAGCTGGGTTTCCTTTTCATTAGCCAATGGCATGGTAACATAGTGCTATAACTAAGGCCTTCATGTGGGCCTTGCTCCTTTTCCTGGCCTGTGAGGAGGACATTATCGAGGTGTTGAAGCTACAGCATCACAGAGGTTAGGTAAAAATACTGTCTACTGTTTGGATTGCTGTATGTCCACAGTTTTGCATGTTATGTCTGGCCACTGTTAACAGACTTTCAGATTCTGTAGGAGTGTACTGTTTAAATGTGTGTTGGGGTCAGTAAGAAGACAGGCAAAGGATACAGCCAGATGTGAGTGTCATACATCCTTTTTATCTGAATGTACATGCTGCTACAGTTTATGCTGGTCTATCAGCTATGTATGTTTGTAGGAGGAGACTGTGACATATGTCCCTTTCACCTGAGCATCCCCCCCCCAACCCTTTATGTATGGGTGTTGTGTGGATGCACTGTTCTAGGTGTTTGGGAGGTATGTTAGGTCTGTAGCAGGTAGCTGGACATACTACTGCATGTGTAGCAGGCCACAGCTACTGCATTCTGGGCAGGAGTCAGACTAGGGATTGTGAAGACACTGGGGTAGAGCAAGCTGTTACCATCAGTGAGGGTACAGTGTCAGCTGTTGTGTCACAGCATGGCGTGGTTGAGGGTACCCATAACATTCCAGGTGAAGCATGTGACTGTAGTGCATATGTTACATAATAGTGCCATCCAGAGAGTGGTAGGGAACATTTAGAACACATTTTATTTATTTATTTATTTTTATTTATTTATCGACATTTGTTAACTGGTTGGTCCAGCTGGGCTTGTGGCCTATTTTTAGTTGTGACCCGAGGAGAAAAGCTCCAAAAAAAAAAAAAAAACAATTTACAGAGAATCAAACATTGAGTCAAAATATGGTCAAAATCAGCTATACAAGAATGTTAGAGAGACAAAGCAGAAATGCCAACACATGATATATACATATCAATATTTTTGCAGACTAAAAAATATATTTGCATATTTACAAAAAGAGTTAAGTCCAGCAGTATTGATTGTAGAGTTTAATAAGTATCCACAACAGTGGAGTACTTAGCTGTATGCAGAGGGACTGAAAATGTATATAGTAGGGTTGTGGGGAGCTTAAGGAGGGGCTTGACAAGGACGTATTTTGGAGTTGAGTAGATGAAGTTTGAGTTTTTCTTTAAAGTGGGATGGGTGAATAATGGAACAAATGTCTCTTGGGAGTTTGTTCCAGGCTTGGGTGACAGAGTGTTGATATAGGAGCTTGCCAGCTATTTTCTTGGGTTGGTATATTTGTAGTAGTTGCTGATTAGAGGTACAGAGAGTCTGCAGAAGAGTGTAGGTAGAGATGAAGGGAGAGAGAGCAGGGCAGGATGAAGGTTTGTAAAGAATGAAGTGTAACATTTGAAGTTGTGACAGCAGTAGAATATGGAGGAATTCTAACCAGTGGAGAGTATGTAGGACAAAGCAGTGATGTGTATTATATGGAGAGTTTGTGATAAATCTAGCTGTCTTGTGGTACGTTTGTTGGAGTGTGTTTAAAGTAGAAGTTTGGGTGCTGGTGAGTACTGGGGCAGCATATAGAAGGGAGGGGAGGAGACGAGCTTGTGCAAAGGAGAGTCTGGCATTTGTAGTTAGAAATTTTTAGTTGCAATACAGTAAACCAAGTTTCAGGTGAGTCTTTTTTATGCTTTGGAGGATGTGCACGTTGAATTTGCATTCATCATATATGATGACCAAGAAGTTTAGTGTGAGCTTCAGGTTGGATAACACTGTTATTAGAGAAAGTAATAGTAAAGGTGGATTTGAGGTGAGAGAGAGAGAGAGATCAGGGGAAAATAATAAGAGTTTGGTCTTTTTAGGGTTGAAAATGAGAAGATTCCTGAACAATCACTGTTCAGTGGATAAGAAGGCCTATTGAGTAAGAGTGTGGAGATTGGAGATATCCTCTGAGATGGAGATGAGATATGAGTCATCTGTGTATTGGATGAGGGAGGATTGTTTACAAGAAGTATAGAGATCATTGGTAAAACATTAAGTAGGAGGGCACCCAGGATGGAACCTTATGGTACCTCGGTTGGGAGAGGTATGAATGGAGAAGTGGAAGAGAGCCATTTAACATATTGCTGCCTACAGGATAAGTAACTGGAGAACCAGGCAAGGGAGTAAGTAGATAGACTGAGGTCTGCAAGTTTAGATAGTAATAGGGGATGGGAGACTGTATCAAAGGCTTTAGAAAGGTCAAGGAAGAGACATGATATGCATTTGTTATTGTCTAGGGCCTTGGCAATGGTATGTGCAAAGGATAAGAAGGCAGTAGTTGTGCTGTGGTTGGGACGGAAACCATGCTGAGTGGGAGTAAGGAGGTTATGCTAGAGGAGGGATTTGAGTAGTTGTGAGTGGATACATTTTTCGAGAATCATAGAAAGGGGAGATAGAATAGCTATAGGTCAGTAGTTAGATGGGTCTGTAGAGTTTTCACCTTTATGCAGGGGAATAGTGAAAAAGGATTTCCTTAGGGTAGGGATGGTGGATTCCTAAATAGATCAATTGATTATAACATATACTAGATAGGCAATGGACTCAGCAGCAAGTTTGAGGAAGGTAGGAGGTAGATTGTCAGTGGAGGGAGAGCAGGGTTTGAGTTTGTGAAGAAGAGATCTGATGTAGAAGTAGGAACCAGATGTAAAGAGAATAGTTGTTTGTTAGAAGGATTGGGAGGGGTAGGCAGAGAAGTTGTGTTACAGTTGGAAGGTATGAGTGTTTGAATGGTTTCAATAAAGTGTTTATTGTGAAGAGTAGCAGATTCCGGAGGAGATGTATTTGTGTAGGGGTAGGGAGTTGAGGGGCAGCCTGGAGAGAGAATTTGGTTGATATCAGAACTTGTGAGGGTTGGATTTGTTATTGGAATGGGCAGAATTATAAAAGGACTTTTTGTCATTATTGTTTTTTTTTGTAAGATTTCTGAGGTGCCTATAATTATGTAGCAGAGGTAATTCCTTTGTTTTGATCCAGGCTTTCCAAGCTCTATCTCTATTTAGCATAAGGGACTTTGTTTCGTTTGAGTGCCAGGGAGCATAATTGGGTCTTATTCTAACTTTCCTAGAGGGAGCAAAGGAGATCAGGGTATTCAGAAATATGTTATTGAACATAGTAACTGTGTCATTGAGAGGGATTTGTTTAAGGATGGACCAGTCAATGGTGGATAGAATAGAGCTAAACTGGACTACATTAAAATTAGACAGTTTTCAGCAATCTCTATTAAGGTGGTATTTGGGGGGGAGGGTTGGATGGTGTATGGACTGAGGTGGGAGGTGGTCACAAAGTTGGTCCGGTAGGGTAGTGGGGTTGTGGTAGTTGTGAGGGGAGTTGGTGAGTATCCTTTCAGTTATGCAACCAAAAGATTATGAAGGCAGGTGGGTGAAGATATCAGTTGATGGAAACCATGCATGTTGATGCTGAGTTGTGGAGTGTCAGTTTTGAGTGTAGACCAATCTAGGTTAACATCACCTGAGATGAGGGTTTCATAGGGAATATTGTGAGAAAACCAGGATAAGATATTCTCTAAAGTGGATGAATTGTTTCCAGGAGGCATATAGATGGTGTCAGCAGCTAATTTTTTGTGAGGGTTAAGGTGGCAATTAAGGATGATGAGTTCAGCTGGGTGAAAGTCAGGGATGGGTGTGGGGAAAGGTGAGTGATTGAGGCTATTGGAGTGGAGGATGGCTATACCACCCCCTTTTTTTGGGAATCTATCAGAGCAATAGATGTTATAGCCTGGTGGGAGATTTTCATTTTTAGTGAAATGTGGCTTAAGCCAGGTTCCAGACAAGGAAAGGATGTGAGGGTTTGTATGCATTATCCAGGCATGGAAATTGGTGATTTTGTTGGCTAAGCTTTGAATACTTAGAGAGTATATTGCCAGGTGCTTGGATATAGATGAGTTTAGTGTAAGAGGCTGGGTATGGTGAGAGGTGTTTGGGGAAGGAAGGGAGGTAGAAGATAAGGGGGGTGTTTGATTGAGGGGAGAGGGGGTATGGTGCGAGGTGTTTGGGGAAGGAAGTGAGGTAGAAGATAAGGGGAGTGTTTGATTGAGGGAGGGGGGAGGGGCCAGGTATGGGGTGGACATCCCCAGATATGAGTAAGTTATAAGTGGGAAGAAGGAGTACAGTAGTACTTAGCTGTAGTTTGTGGAAATTGGGTTTGGATTTGTAAGTAAGAGGGTGGATTTGCAATATAGACAGTTTGTGAAGAGAAGAGGTGGAGAGGTTGAAGGGGAGATATGAATGTCGGAAGGTGTAGAATGAGTGTCAAAGGTATAGGAGGTAGGAGAGCATAAAAGAGAACAAGGAAGGTGTGAGTGATAAGAGGTTAGAGCAGAGAGAAGACATAGGAGTGAGGTGGTAATGATAAGATGTTTCATTGTTGATGAAGAGTGTAGGGGTTATAGACAGGGTGTAATAGTAGGGGAAGGAAATAATGTATTTGGAGTCTGACAGGAAGTAGTCTGTCAGTGGATGTTGGGGAAATAAGTTATAGAGGGTTATAGATAGGGTGTAATAGTAAGGTAAGGAAGTGATGTATTTGTAGTCTGACAGGAAGTAGTTTGTCAGTGGATGTTGGAGAAGAAAGGGGAGGGAGTGGATGGTATAAAGGAAATTGTAATGGGGTGCGTGGGAATGGGGGTAGGGTAGAGGAGCGGAGTGAGCCCGAACAGAGCTAGGGCGAAAGGACCCGGCAGGGCCAAGTCAGCAGTGTGAAACACAATTGAAAATAATCAGAAAGGAAGCAACTGTGAAAATCAGAGCTGAAGAGGTAAGGAGAGAGCAAGCCAGAGATGGAAATGTTGCAGATAGAAATGTTAAAACAGGAGAGAATGGGTACAGAAGATGTACTAGGGGTTAAATAGCACTCTAGAATGTGGCTGGCAACATTAAACCTACATATACTGGAACTACAGGAAGTAAAAATAACATTAAACTAAAAGCTATTGGTATTATTGTTAGCTAAAGCAACAAGGAATATGGTAGACTGCTGGCATTGTTCTGCCTCCTAGTGGCCAAAGTAAGTTACTACAGCCAGAAAAAGTAACCTGCGTGTGTGCTCGCCTACCTTTTAGTAATACTTTAAATGATAAGGAGCAGTTCACAGTTTAAAAAGCAGATAGTCTTAAAAACACATTCAAAGTGTGGATAAATTACAGTAGAAGGAACACCTACAGTTGAGCTAGAAAGCTGTGGTTTTTAGTTTGTTTTTGGAGCTGCTTCAGGCAGGAAACCTAAGCAGATTCATAACACTTTCACAAGGTATTTTGCTGAGTGAGTCTGTTGGGTAGGGGATGACGACAGAGTGTTTAGTTGAGCTAGAAAGCTGTGATTTTTAGCTTGTTTTTGGAGCTGCTCCAGGCAGGTAACTTAAGCAGATTTATAACATTTTCATATTGTGAAATGTGTTCCACCCTGCAGGCCTTTAACGTGCTACTGTGGGTGGCAGTGACTGCGGTAGGAGCAACCAGTTTTGCTGGACATTGCAGGGCTCGGGTCTTCCTATGTTGCATTGACATGCATGTAGTTGTCATGCCACAGACTAGCCTGTGGACCAGGACTGTGGGTGTCCAGATGTGACACATGCTAGGAATGTAACAGATAGACCTACCAAGTCATTATTATGGCAGGTGTATTTGTAAGACATATGTGCATATATACAGTTTGTTACACAGGATTGACATAGACATGTGTGTTCAGATGGGTATGATGTGTGACGCTGAGCTGTCTGTCATGACTTTTTAACCCAATCTGCACTGCCTTGCCAGTATGTCAGCACACAGAATAGGTTTTATGACAACCCTGCCATAGGTAAGGGGCACAACTGTGGATATTCAGCAACAGTCTGTGCAGTTGTCAGCTCTACCTGATAGTGTAGGCCTCCTGTACATCCAGCAGCATTTATTTGTCTGTGTACTGGTTTGGTGTCTGCAACAGGGGCCCAAGTACACTATTTGTCCCAGTATATATAGGAGTAGTGTCACTGGCAATCAAGATATGTTTGTATAAACAGTTGTTATTCTCCAGGGCTGAATTGGCCTAGTGGTGTGTTGTTCTGGCTGTAGTTCAGTGGGTCCTGGGTTCAATACCTGCCAGGGTTATTGTATTTTCCCTAAAGTTACATCACTGTAGTGCATGATATATTTACAAAAGGATCATGAATTCTCCACAGCTGATTTCACCTAGTGGTGTGCTACTCTGATTGTAGTGCAGAGAGCCCTCGGTCCAATACCTGGCAGGGGTGTTTTCTTTTTCCCTAAAGTTACATCACTGTAGTGAATGATATATTTACAAAAGCATCACTAATTCAAGCTTGCCAGTGCTAGTTATTTTGTTGCTTGACAGAACAGTGTCTGAATGAGATAGGGTGATTAAAGTAGTTTTAAGCAGTTTGAAGCAGGTTTGCGTGATGCAACCCGTTGCCCTGCTTAAACCCACACTAGTTCCAGAAAAAGAAAAGAAAAAAGGGGTGATAGGAAAGTGGTGAAATGGGGGCAAGCAAGGGGATAAACAATATGAAAGGTAGGTAGGGATATGCAGTATGGGTATAGAAAAAGACTGTAGCTATCCATTTCTTTTACAGCAACAGCTGTGCATGTTGTGGACAATTTGAAATTTGAAGCCTCACATCCCATAGGGAGGGGTGTGAGGGACATAACTTGGTTGATTAATTGCTGTGATGATTGATTGATGCCAGTGTACGTGGGGGTGAAATGGAAAGCTGTGTATGGGATGATATTTTTTTGCAGGGCAGGTGCCCAACTTTTTTTTTCTTTTAAAGAGAGAGTGGAATGTTGGGGAAGGGTTGTAGGGTTGTTTGGGGAGGTAAGTTAGGTAACAGAGGTTCCATTTGCAGACAGACAAGACAGTGGACAGGGGTGGTGTATGACACACGAAGAGGGTAAATACCTTAGATGGGAAGGGTGGTTGAGAATCAGAGGACCAAGTGCCACAGATGGAAAAAGTGGGACTGAGGTCCCTACCAATGGGCAGTAACCACTGCCTCTTCATGGCCCTGAAGGTGGCTGTGCTGGAGGCTAGGTTCTGGGGTGGTTATACAAATCATGCTGGAGTACCCTGCACATCAACCCTGAGAGCTGATTATAAGTGACAGGATCCTCTCAGCACCGAGAGGGGGGTGGGCCCCTTCCCCTGAGGTGGATCCACCTGAGGGTAGTGCAGGACCAGCTAGGAGGCAGCTCCAGGTTGGGTTCCAGACATGCTGTGACCCAGTGCCATGGCCAGATGAGGTGGAACAGGTGGATCCGCTGGAATTCACCTACCCAAACTTACTATGGTGTTGAGGTTTGTCAAAGTGTATTGGTTAGTCATGAACAAAACATTCCAACATTAATTATAACAGCATGCATGGGTGCTCTAATTAACCCCGAACAATAGAATTGTATAGCATATGGAACACAGGCATAAATGGAATAACAGTCATTATTGTAACAGCATGCCAGTAACAGTTACGGCAAACAGCCAACAATGGTGGAATTTCAACATGGTATGTTAGTATGCAACCACTGAAATATATAACCAATAATACAACACAAGGCCCAACATTAGGTTTTGAGAACAATATATGTGGAAATGAAACCATACCCGTAGTATAACATTAATAATTTGTGATGCAGATAAGGGGTGGGCGGAGAGAAAAACATTCCATTAACAACTGTATAGGCTATATTTTTCACAACAGTACTGCTTAATACTCTACAGGTCTGCCCTTACTTTACATCTACATGTGCCCTAAAGCTTGTGTAGCACATACATACCTCTTAAGCTCTCAACATGAAATGGTATGGGCCAAGCTGTAAGAACTATAGGTACATAACTATAGGGGATTTGAACATGTCAGGGTAACATATATGACTAACAAGGTGTACCCTGCACTGATGTTGTGTGAGTGTGCTACTGACATACTTCAAATGGAGTTATATCTGTGTCCAAGGTTAATGGCAACAGTGATCACTAGCTGTGACAGCGTGACACTTGAGAGACACGAATCAGGCACAATGCATGGTGTATATACCTATCCTGCTATCGTAGTGGTGCTGCGGTAGCATTGTCACCTCACAGCAAGACGTTGTCCCATTCGATTCTCAGCTAGAGCATCTTCTGTGTGGAGGCATGCGTGAATGGGTGCACCTTCGTTGAAGGTTGTGCATCAGGGCTGGTAACTCGGCACGTAAAAATCCACTACCAAACATTAGCGGACCGGAGTTCCACTGTGCTGACCCCTAACCGGGATAAGCTGAAAGACACAACAACATTTTTATGCATGGGGTTGGACTATTGGCATACATTCACAGACACACCAGGCATACTGCCATACCAACAGTAGAACATTTAATTTGTGTAATTCAGTTGGAATACTGATGTACTGCCTGACATTTTATTTAGTGGAGTTACAGCAACTTGCTGAGCACTGCTGTTTAAATACTAGTGCATCTGGACAAAGTTTATTAGTATTCACTTCATACAGCTACTACAAACATTTATTTACCTGTAATCCTTGTGGAAAAAATATCTGTTAACACTACATGACAGTTTGTACAAATAGTCAAGACTACTTGTCTGTTACTATAAACACATCTTAGTATCAGTTCCTGGATTCAAACCCTGGTCTGTGTGTACAAAAATAAACAACATATCTATTTCTTTTCACACTGAGCTACTGAGCCACTGCTGTGTGCTGGTGAACTGATTTGTGCCTAAAGCTCACTTGGTTACAAAGTCTGACCTAGTAATATAGGTAGAGTGTCACAGAAAACTGCAGTGACAGTTGAACATACATACATGACATTCATGCATGACAGAGATAGTAGGGGTAGTGTGTATTAATAGTTGGAATCCAGGTGTACACATTTAACTCCTAGTGGATGGGAATATGTGTGATCTGTACAGATCATATCTGGGTGCTTGGTTGCATACCCAGCCCATATATATTTGCAGATGGTATATTTGCAGTTTCCATGTAATTATAGTCTCATACTTGCTTGCATCAGCATACCTACATTCAAGAATATGTATATCTGAAATGGAAGGGTTAACACAAGATAATCCTGAGGGAAGCACACTATAATACATTACACATTACGATTCAAGGTGCAGATCGTAGTGCAGAACATGTATCAAATTGCATTCTATCTTATTGTGCAGCTCAACATTTACACTTTAGCATAACAGTTTTTTATCAGCCAAACTTCAATCACTTGCTGGTGTCATAGGATCATAGGATCACAGGAAGTATACTAGGCTATTGGCCCTGAGGCCCTTACAAGCCTAGCCAAGAATTTAGCCCATGTTCCAACAAGTCAGCACCCTATGCCATTGTCCAACAGGGACATAGGTGGAATCCCAGGGGTCTATTATCTGTCATATCATAGCCATATTTGCTGTGGAGCACCTGTACAATTGGATCTCTACAACAACAGACCAGAATAAACACAACAGTTGGAGGAAATAACTTTATTGAAGGTGACATGACACAGTGGTTTATTACATTCAAAATTCTGATTGCAGTTATACTGCATATCCTGATGATGAATGAATGTAATTTATTACCTACACAGTTTCAATCATGGTGTACTTTATTACAAGATCCTTAGTATTAATACAGTTTATACTTATGCCATTCCTACACACTATTACTACAGTCTTAGCTTTCTTTCATCAATAGTAGCTTGTTTGATGCCTTCATCTGTATTGCAGTACCTGACATTACTCAGTTATAACAATGTGGGTCTAAGCACACATTTATTGCAGTACAGTCAGAACACACTATATCTACAAGCAGTAAACAATGTACTCTTTCTTATTTTTTGTACTATATATTGCAAGATAGATCTGTACTCACCACACTTAGTCCATCCTCACTAGGCACCCAGCATGGTCCACTGCATCGTGAGTTCTCACCTCTGCAGCTGTGGGGGAAAACACGATGAGGTAAAATTCTTAGTGACAATCACTAAAAACACCAATACTAGCCTCTAGTCAGTATATCTGACAGAAAAGAATGACTTTTTAATCACAAAAAAAATGATGATGTGGAAGGTATTCCCTGATGGGGTACTTATTGGTCCATCCTTGGTGAAGTACTAGCTTAATGTCAATCACCCAAAGCCTACAGGGAAGAGTTCACTTCAATGAAAAAAAAGTTCTGAAATTTTACCATCCTATCCACTGATGTTATACTGCTCTCCTGAAGCTGTACTATGGCTAGAGTGTGTGGAAAATGCCATAAAGCTTTAAAAACTGGCCAGCTGGTAGGATCCTTGGCAGGATTCCCTATATAGTTAGGCTACTACAGCAGTGATCCAATAATAAACATAAATATCTGTTTCCCATTAAGTGTTTGTACTTTTTGAGTGGTTTCATCATCCTAAATTGGAAAAAAATCAGTCCTAGCCTAACCAACAGGATATATGGAACTTAGCAAGTATGATGCCCTTCTATTAAATTGTATAGCTGCTGTGCACAGCAGTATCAATTGCTGTAACTTTAAAATTATTGTGCATTGTGTGCATTGTGGGTGAGTGATGCTATCTGTTATTGGAGATATATAAATCTATCAATGGTTTTACTCCATAAATGTGCCTTATGTGGCACACTTAAGATCATAGGATCATAGCAGGTTACTGGGCTAATAGTCCCAGGGCCCTTACAAGCCTAGCCATGTTCAACCCATGTTTTAAGAGTGCCTGGTTCAAGCAGACACCAAAATCAGCACCTATTGCCCTGTCCAAGAGGAACACGGTTGGAGCCCCCAGGGGGAATTTCTGGTTACCCATCCAATTATCCAAATTACACTTAAATAGAGCCAATGAGGGGCTTTGTTTAACATGAAGAGGAAGCTTGTTCCAAAGGTGGGGCAACCTCTGTGAAAAAAATATGGCTTTCCAGCAAGTTCTGTTGATGTCATATGCTAGGTTAAGGTGCTTTGAGCAAGTGACCCCTCTGCAATTTGACCTGCAAATGTGCAGCATTTCCATTAAAGCCTGGTCAGAGATTGCACTATATGCAAGGTACAGGTTGACCCTGAGCAGTCTGTATGACACAGAGTAAAGTGACAATGATTTCATTCTGCCCACATAAAACAGATTTTGAAGACCCTGAATTTTCTTTGTAAGAAACCTTTGTGGTCTTTCCAGTTATTGCATCTGTTTGAAAAGGAACATACCAAAGGCATCACTGTACTCTGTTATTGGCCTGATGAGGGAAGAGTACAGGGGGTTCCAGAAGCAATGCCCTTACTTATCAGATGAGCAATATAAAATGCCCTTCTTACCACTGTGGAGACATGGTGATCAAAGTTACAGTTGATGTCTACCTGTGTGCCAGATCTCTCACCACTGACTGTGTACTTAGAGCATTGCTATTGATGCAATAGTTTGCAGGAACATTACACTTGCTGAAGGGGATGATAATGCACTTTTTACATTAAGTTTAAGACCAAGACTTTGGCACCAGTCATTAGTCTGCGTAAGACCTTCTTGCAGAATGTTGGCATCACTAGGATTTCAATAATTGCTTCCAGTTTGCAGTCATCAGGAAACTTTGTCAGTCACAGTCCTTTAGTTTTAGCTTGTACTTCAGAGAAGTAGATTCTGAACAGTAGGGGTCTCAAAATTGATCTCTGTTGAACAGCACTGGTTACGGGTCTGCTGGAGGAGGTGGAGTCCCCTGTTTTGACCATATGAGTTCTATCAGTAAGCCAGTTTGTAACCCACCTGACAATATATGAGTTGATACCCAGCTGGGTGAGTTTATCAATGATGCCTGTGTGGGGGATTGTGTCAAATACCTTGGCTAATTCTAGGTAGGCCATATTCACAGATTTTCCCATATCTAGGGCTTTGGTGACTGTCTCGAAGAAGTCCACCAAGTTTAACAGGAATGCTCTCCCCATGACAAAGCCAAACTGGTTGGGGTTCAGGGTTTGAAGATTTCCTATATCTTTTTTAATAATTTTTATTTATTTAACATTTGTTAACCAGGAAAGTCCCTCTTGGAACAAAGCCAATTTTTAGTGGAGGACCGAGGAAAAACACTCCAGATGCATGTCTTTGTCATGTGGGAGGAAACCAGAGCACCCAGAGGAAACCCACATGAATGCAGGGAGGACATGCAGACTCTGCACAGAAGGCACCCCAGCCGAGAATCGAACCGGAGAACCTCTTGCTGTGAGATGACAACACTACCACTACATCACTGTGCCATCCAATGATACTTCATTCCATGGCCTTGCAGATAAGGCTGGTCAAGCTAATGGGTCTATAGTTCCAGGGATCCATGGATGCACTCCTTTGTGCAAAGGGATGATGGTAGCTGTTTTCCATTCTGCTGGGATGAAGCCAGAACTTAAGCTGGGATTGAAAAATTGTTATGCTAATTCCTGTTTTAAGCCATGAAGAAAAGGCCCAGGATGTTGTTTGGTCCCATAAAAGCTGTATTTTTGGCCTTGGCGAGGGCAGTTAAAACCTGCTGTTCAGAGATACTAGGTGGGGGACAGGTGTTAGAAATGCCTTAGGGTATAATGCAGCAGGGACAGGGGAGTGAAGTTTTCACTGAATCTGTCAGCCAGCAGGTTTGCTTTATTGACAGGTTCTATATATATATATATATATATATATATGTAGTACCATTAACTATGAGTTCAGTGCAAATTTGGGCCATAACTTTGAGGTTACAGAGGTAACTAATGAACACCTTGTAGTTTTCTCTAGTTAGAGAAGCTAATTTGACTGCATAATTTACTTTGGAGGACTTCGCTAGGAATATTATTTGCTTGTTGTTGAGGAGGGAGAGTTTCCAGTTTTGAGACCGTTCCTTCTTACTCTCAGACAGCAATTTCTTTCTCCTATGCTATAGTCTATTATTGGCAGTTGTCCACCAGGCAGGTTTGTTTTTCCTTGAAGATCTTGCTTTGGTTTTAGCAGGTACGGCAGTGTCAATGCAATTGTACAAGTGCTCATATGAAGCATTGATGTATAACTCAGCATATGTGTCTATTCCATCACTGTAGGGAGGGGCTATAAAGCTATTTATGCCATCATGTAAGAGGTTGAAATTGACCTTGGAAAAGTTTTTTATTCTAGTTATTGCTGGGGGGGGGGTCTTATTTTATAGTTACTTCTAGGGAGACTGATTTGTGGTCAGATCTCACCATGGATGACCATACACTAATTTATTTAATTATTTATTTTTGCATATGGTAATAAGGAAAGTCCAGCTGAGTAAGTGTCCTTTTTCAGCAGATGCCCAGGGAGAAAAGCTTCAAAGTTCTTCAAACACATTTTAAGAACAATAATTTTACAAGATTCAAAATAATGCAAACACTGGCAGTTTAAATAATTATATCAAATTAGACATAATGTGACATTTGTTAAAATAGATATATCTTATATGACAATAATTTAATATTTAGAGAAATGCTAGCCAGTTTATAGATAACAAAGGTAAGTTAGTGTAATACGAACAGGAATTGCAATGTGAAGTGCGAGAGAAAAATAGGGTTATAGCTTATTTAGACAGAGTCGGGGCACTGATTGGAATTAGGAAATGAGTAAAGATGGGGGAGTAAGGAGATGTAAGGTATGAACATGTACTCATTCATAATTTGGGATATAGTTGAGCAAGAACAGATCCACATTTTGGCTAGGAAATCTTTTTGGGGAGGGGTTAAAGTACTGGGGAGAGTGCTGGCCTGAAGGTTATAGGTAAGGAGTTCCAGGCCTTATAAACATTTTATGAGTACAGTCCATACCAGCATATTTGATTTTTTGATTGCATGATTGATATGTGAACACAGAGAAGTTTTTGGCCACTGGATCATAATAATCAAGTGAGAATACTGTTGTGTAGAATGGTATTTAGTGCCAGAGAAGCATATGGATGCTGGATAATTTTACATGTGGGAAGAAGCTGTATATATGTTAGTTGATGAGGTAGTTCTAACCAGTTTGAGATGTTTAGTGCTATACATTAGGGTGTTCTGAAAGTGGTATTTATACTGTTTCAGCTCCTTTATTATAGCATTGTTCGAGTGTTGTTTTTTGTGATACCTGGATGTTAGTATGCATAAGCATATCTGGTTCGACCTGTATCCTGCCTGCTGGTATGAACCAGTGTCCCACATATTCAGCTCATGTGAAGCACAAAAAAATGTGCTCTTTGACACCTGTGCACTGGCCCAGTAATCAAGGAGCCTCAATCCTCACCACTAGCACCAGTGAGGGACATGCACATTGGGAGGATAACAAGTACACATACAGTAAAGTGCAATTTCCCTTAAGAGCACACAGAGATCACAGTCAGTCTGGGGCAGATTTTTCTCTCTCTCTCTACAGATCACCAATAAGACTCCCCAATGGCACAGCTATATGGTTCACATCTCAGCTCAGTGGTCAAGCCAAAACCTCCAGCACCCTCTCAGTCCAACTAGTGTTTCATGTCCCTGACCAAATAGCTGACACACACACACACACACACACACACACACACACACACACACACACACACACACACACACACACACACACACACTTTGAGATGTGATTTCTATACAAACACACAGACACTTCTAGGGAAGGCTGGCATAGGTTCACTAGCTATGCCCCCTTCTGCCCAGACTATAAGGTAGCACCAACTGCCACCAACTACTCTTATCAGCTACTCTAAGGCCCTTGCAATGGGTGACCAATTATACTGTATAATGTTACTATTATCCAATTGGTAAGTGTGACAAGAACTTTTAAGGCTATTCTAGAGTGGCCTGTACAGTGTAACCAAATACATATGCAAGTACACTAAGAGCTTATATATCTCTACACAAAACCAGCCACAATTAAATGTTTAAATATATTTAATAATAAATAATAAAAGCACAAGATAATACTTATTAACTCAACACAGTGACAGCAGAGTTCAGATTCACAGGAAATACTTTAAAACAACATTGTAGGACAGTCTCACATAAATATAGAAAACAGCTAGACTAATCTTACTATTTTCTATCTATCTCTAAGAGAAATTAAATTCTAAATAAATTACTTACAGAGTAAGGCAAATACAAATGAGAAGTGCTGAATGGATGTTTACAGATCCAGAGACAAATATAAAATGCCCCCCCACCTCTCTCTCTCTGAGATAGTTCTTAAATTAATAACAAACATTTCTGCTGAATCATTTCAGATTACATCATTCTTGCGACCTCTGCTTAAGCTGACCAGGCTAAGAGGAGCTTAAAATTTAACATGTTTATGTTAAGAATACTTATCTCTCAGAAGCTGACAATTCTCTCTTTGAAGCTTGTCTGAAGCTGGAGGTCGTAAAACAATTACCTTGGAAATCTGTAATTACCTTTGTTTCCAGACAATAGGATGAAACTTCAGCTGTAGACATTATTTCTCTTTAGCTGAAATAAACTTACTTTATACACATTATAAAACTCTTTACTTATCAACTTATTTTCTTAGAGTTTTGCAATTTAACTCTGTATATTCCAGCTTTTACTATGAAACCATACATTTGCATTGGCATATTGTTTATACACATTTCTTCTCTATTCCAGCAGGATGCACTGCAGTTATAATCTTGAAGCTCAGTACAGAACATATAGTTTAATCATAACATAAAGTTATCTTACATTTGAAAGGCAAGCCTGTGGATCATATTAATATTTACAAATGAGATAGTATTATATACAAAATTCTAGCTAGGTGGGCTGGCAGCATCTTGGTTTAACACATGCCCACTCACCAGTTATTCAATTAAAGTGAAAAAAATATGCACGTTCTACTGGTACACCAGCCAGGTGGCCAAATGGACAACACCCCCTTCCCTACTGTCTAGTATTGCCACCCATCTGTTTTTTTTTTCTGCACCATCTGGAAATAAAACTGATTGCTAGGTAGTCCAGAAAACACTGTACAAACTCTGGTGTTCTGTTTAAAAAAGAGAAACAGAGTATCAGAGTTTGTTAAATCTATGGATTTACTATGCTTCTTAAAAGAAAAGCACAGTATATCAGCAGAAAAAAAAAGCATTTCAAATGGGAAAAAAAAAAGAGGTTCCTCTTAATCTGATGTGATGGTTATGTCACAAAATGGGAGGAAAGTGGGCAGGGTGGAGAGGAGATGACTGGGGTTTTGGGAGGTGCTAGGGGTGTGGCCTTGGTCTGTTTTTCACCACAATGAAAGGTGGAAATCCTACTCCCTCCCCAGCTATTCAGATACTGTTTCTGTGCCCTGCCCCAATCTTCTTTCAACTAATTTTATTGCAAAAAGTCTTCTTTAATCTGTAGCAAACTGTTTGCTACAAATGTAGCAAACAGTTACTACAGTTTATACTCTGCCTGCACAGAGTGCTACGATACTCATCCTCCTTTTAAACTGTAGCAAACTGCTAGTTACAAATGTAGTAAACAGTTGCTACAGTTTATACTCTGCCTGCACAGAGTACTACGATACTCATCTTCCTTTTAAACTGTAACAAACTGCTAGTTCAAATAAAGCAAACAGTTGCTATAGTTTATACCTTGCTTGCAAGGAGCACTACATCAATCAGATTTTAGTATAAAGTTCTTGCTGAAGTGCTCACAGGTCATTACTACTAATTATATTTCCTCCCTGTGCTTTGTTTGGATCCAGCTGGCATAGTTATTTTTCAATATAATCTAATTTGATTTCAGTGTCGGAGGTTACCTGACTGTCAGTATGACAACTTATCACCCTCTTTTTGCAGCTACTCTATTTTGCATAAGATTTTGTAAATATATCTGTAATCTGTTGTATCTGAGAATAAATTTTAGAATCTACACACACTTCATCAATTTGTATGTCTTTACCCCTTCACATAGCTTATGCATCTATAAAATGGTTTCCTATTATGCTAAATATTGTTATATAAATTTTCTCCAGATTTTTCTTGAGCTTGTCTCACACTGTGCTTAATTTGTTTTCCCAGCTTATTTCAGTTTTCAAAGTTGTAGTTCGACTTCTGTTGCATTGCTTATATTTTTGTCTCCCAGCATAATTAAGTATCTTCTTCATATGGAAAAATATCCTCCTGATGTTGTATGTCTAAATGCTGATGTCAAAAATTTTTTGATTGTATGCATTCAAACAATTTCCCTTTCAAAACTCTCCAAGTCTCTTCTGCAGTTTTTCCACTAAATGTATCACTCCCTTTAGTTTTACATATTGACTGTTTTGTTTCCCTATAATCTGTTAATAATCTGTGCATTGATTTAGATTTCAGTTTGGTATAATGATTTGGAAAAAAAATTAACCTTTATAACCACATAGTCACTGTGCATCAACAGAGGTAAAGCTTGATATGTAGTAACAGCAGTTTTTTTGGAACACAAAACATGTCTAGTATGTTCCTTTCCCTGGTAGTTTTTTTTAACACTCCAAGGCTTTTGCTGCTCCTAAACATATGTTGTGCATAATTTCCGTACTGATATTGTTGAATCAATATTATTCCAGTCTGTTTCTGGTAAAATGTTAGTCCCCAGCCACTATTATTCTTACATTTTATGTTTCATTCAAGAAATGTATAAATTCCTCTAGGTCATCAGCACTTCACTTTGGTGCTCTATACACTCCTACTATTGTTATATGTTCCAAGGTTGTCTTTATTTTTACAGTTACATAATCTATAGTGTTGGTGTCATCACTGAATGTGTAATAATCAAAAGTTTCATAACTATAACTAATCCCTATCATAACACTCCCACCTGTTTTTTTGTTAGAATGTTTGCTACAGTAAAAACATTTATACATTGACAGAACTGGTTTCTGGTCATTGCTCTTTAACCATGTTTCTCAGACAAAAACTACATCAGTCTTAGGGGAACATAACACATTTTTCAATAAATAAAATTAATGCTCCTAGCATTAACAAACATTAAAGGTGCATTAAATGCTGCTATCTGTCAACTGTTGAATTTTTGACCTGGCAAAAATCCTACCTTGTGTTTGTCAAATATTGCAAATTACCTGCTGCAAAAATTTTCTTCCCTGATCTCAACAAGTGCACACCATCATGTCTGAATACTTGTGTGTCTAAAATTAGCATCAGATGTACTACATTTCCATTTTTTAAATTGTACATTGTTTTCATGTAGGTATTTACCCCCCAATTTTTCATTCATGGTGACCTAACTTTCCTTTCTATATGTAATTTGTGAAAAATAGGTCCTAACACCTGTACAAGCTATGCTATCTTACAGAGCTGTAAATTGCCTACTAACAGTCAAAGAGTCCTACTGGATGATTTCATTTGTACCAACATGAATAAAAACAAACCCATTCCTCCTTATATTAAGGCATTCTAAAGCCTTCCTCACATCCTCTACTTTTGCTTCTGACAAGAATAACACTATTTGATGCTCATTATCTGCTCTGCAAAGGTAAGTTTTAGTTCCTCTAATAACTGAATCTCCAATTACAAGAATATCGTTGCTGACCAAGTCTGAAAAATCTTCAAGTTCTAGTACAATAATATCTGCTCTATCAGTGGTTCCAAAGGAATGATCCTCATTATCACTAGTCTTATTAACCCACTGTTTTCATTGCTTATTATATTTGCAAGCATAGAATTCTCATCCATCTGGCTTTGTACATACACAGCTTGGGCCATGCTGTCAATTTCTGTATTTGTCCTCTTTTTCTCTTACAGTAATGTTCCTCAATCCTTCCTCATTCAAATTTGATTTCTTCCTTTTCACCTGACCTGCCCATTGCCTCTTTTTTTTTTTTTAAAAAAGAGGTCTTTTTCTGTAGATTGAAGGTTTTCTGATAGGAAAAATGTATCACCCACTGTAATCTATGTGTTGCATAACAAAGTAGTATCTTTTTAGTATGTATTCTCTTTGCCTTGCAGGCATTTATCAGCTTATTTTTCTTTGTTTCTTCCTTTTTTAGTTTCCTTCTGTATATTCTGAATCCTCAGATAGCTGAATATGTCTATCTGCAGCTCCAAAGTTGTCAGTGGTATTATCTTGTTTTATAGGGGTTGAGTGATCTTTACAGATAATAGACACATCCTTTCCTAAATATGTTCTATATTCTCTTTACCTAACATTATTTACATCATCAGTCCAGTCATTAATATATGTGACAACATTTCTCTAAACTGTGCCAATTGCACAAGTACAGCCATCATCAGTAAGTCTAGATTTACTACTAGTAAAGGTAAGTAAATGATACAACTTTTACATGAGGAACACAGATCACCAACGTTATCAGGTGCTACCTTTAAATGCACAGAGCATTATATTACACAGTACTAGATATCTGTGCATTAGCAAATCATTAATTGCATATTCATTTAAGGAATCCATATTCAGCTGCAAAAGAATAAAAGATTCTAAAAGAAAAAAATAATATCAGTTATCACAGAATTCAAAGAGAACTTAAATCAACTTCTAAGAGAAAAGTCACACAGGTAATATGCAACTAAAAATTTAAATTAAGTACAGCAAAGTTGTGGCTCTAACTGCATAAGTTATGAAAGTCACACAAAAACTGGAATGCCTCTCCATCATGCATGAATACGCACAGCAGCTTCTGCTCACTATCTGTCGCAGTTGCAACTTTTTTTTACAATAAAGATCAATAAATCACAAATCCAAACAGGATTGTTCAGATAAGTTCTGGATTGTCATCTCAGCAGTCTGTGTGAATTTATATCTGACCAGGTCCTTTGGAATAGCTAGAGTTTGCCTGTCTAAAACGTATCCCGTTCTAACAACTAACAGTGAAAATTAAAAGTAAACAACACAATATAAATCAAAGTAAATCTACGTGTCTACAAGCTATCCCTTCCTTCCTGCATACAGCAAAAAACAGTGTGTAAAAATAAAATATAAATTCAAATAAAAACTTCTGTCACCAAAGCTACTGCACAGTCAATCACAAAGCAAGGCATGATTTTTTTAGATAAGATCTGGATTGTCCTGCTTCAGTATGCATGAATTTATAGCTGACTAGGCCCCGTCAATGGTTAGAGTTTGCCTGTCTAAAACCTATCCCTTTCTAACAACTAACAGTGAAAATTAAAGGTAAAACAACAAAATGTAAATAAAAGTAAATCCTCTTGTCTAAAAGCTATCCCTTCATTCCTACAAACTGTGAAAAACAGTGTGTAAAAAATAAAATATAAATTCAAATAAAAACTTCTCTTACCAAACTACTGCATAATCATAGATCAATACAGGATTGTTTAGATAAGCTCTGGATGTCATGTGACAGCAGTCAGCTCAGCAATAAACAGGACCAACACTGAGGTAAACCCAGTGGCGGCTGGTGACTTCAAATCAAAGGGGGGCTGCAGGAGGCAGCTGAATGAGTGGGGTCAATGGGAAGGGGTGGGGCCAACTAGAAAGGGGAGGAGCTATTCTCAAAACCATAAAAACTAACTTTAATTAAATACGCTGCCCTGTGTGCCAAACCATCATTATGAGAGTCCAATCAAGACAAAATGAAGTGCAGAAGAATAAAAATATTTCAATGCATTGGATGCATGATGGCTTATCTAATATCTAGATGGAAACAGAAACGTTGTGAGGCATGAAAAAATAAATTACTTTTTAAATACATTACTCGAATGCCAGTCAAAATAAAGCATAAGAAAAACAAGCAGCACTCAACTCAAACCACTTCTCCTTGCACTGCAGTTCTAATTATAAGTTATATTCAGCTTTATTAAATGACCAAGTAACATGCTGAAAGTAGCAATATCTGTGATACCCCCACTTGTAAAAATGTTTCTTATCCAAAAAAGACCTGCTGTCTGACAACTATCTACTTGTTTCATGGGGAAAGCATGATCAAAGTAAAAAATGAAAAGCAAACAAGAAACAAGCTCAAGATACATTGCTTAAAGGATTACTGTACAGGTTATGGACCACACATGATTGGCATTCTGTTTAGTTGCTGGATAAAGCCTGCAGAGATGACTGGAAGTCTCCAACTAGTGTAATGAGCTTCTTAAAATAATGTAATCCAGTCGTTTATTACACATACTGTCATATGCGTTTCAATACCCAAGGCTTATACATTATCTAGTTAAGTATTCTCTGCATGGCAGCAACAGAAAGGCTTTCAATGCTGGCAATTCTTTAACAGTATGCTTATTAAAGCTTACTTGCATCTTACAGTCTCAGACAAGCTTACCTGATGGTCATTAAAGCATTGCTACTTAAACACAGAGCAACAGGTACTTTGAGTAATAAGCATAAACCAACAGTACATAAATATGACAAACCAGACCATTCTGCAAAATCAAAGACAGATGAAAAGCCACTGAAGTACTTGTGTCTACCTTGGATGGGGGGATACTCTGCACATTTACACTGCTTAACTACACCTTGCCTTTCTTGGACACATCCAGAGTCACTACATTGGGGAGTGAGGTGCAACAAGTATGTCACAATTTGAAATGTCTCCGGATGACTGTGATGGCCCTGACACATTTGTCATACCTCTCAACCTCAGAACAAGAAATCTGGACAAAGCCATACATAGGAGTGGGACAAAGGCCTAAAAATAAGGACAATTTTTAAATATTGCTTTTATAAACTTAGAAAGATAATAGAATAGGTCTTGCATTAGAATTAATTTTCTGAAGGGTATGAAATCTGAAACTCAAATGTCTGTCATTATTTTCTAACTTCAGTCTTTAATGATTTGCCACTAATTTGCCAGAAAGCCACAATTTTATGAAAAACGGACCAAATATATAAGGCAAAAATCTGGACATTCTGCGAAAATCTGTACAGTTGAGAGGTATGCTTGTAACTCATGCAAAGTTTTTAAAATGCCCCAGTTATCAGTTAAAAATATTTTAATACCTTCACTACACATACTAAAAGTAGTGACATAACGTACAGTATTATTATTCCTAAGGACCTCAGTTGTCTCCATTCCTACTGGGGCATTACCAAAATATGGTCTAGCTACAGAATTCCTAGATGCAATAACATATTGTCTAATAATGGCTAGTAACCTAAATTCATAGCCACTATCAATAAAGTCATGCATTATCTCATCCATTTGTGGTTCACATCCACCCAAATCAGTATTCAGCCTACTTATTTGTGTCATCTGTGCCTTAACAATTCCCTTAAACACATGGGAAGAGTGCATGCTCTTCCTATGCAGGTAGTTATTCTTATGTACAGTCTTTCTATGTACTGACTGAGGTATGTATGTATGTTAATCAGTCCCATCATAATTAATGGCAACAACTAAAAATTCTATGCTACTCGAGGAATTATGCATGGAAATTTTCAGAAAATTAGTACTATTATTCAAATAATCAATGAACTGTATCAACTCACCACTCTCCCATTCCCAAATCAGGAATACATTGTCCACAAAGCTTTAAAAAAAAACACACTTTACCTACATGATACTCACGACCATTATAAATATTTTCATTCTCCCATCCATTTAGAACTAAGATAGTAATACTTATTATCAAAGATAAAAAAATATTTTTCTCCAATGCAATTTCAAGCAGTTCACATAATGTCTCAACCTGTTTACCTGAAATCTGGCCATAGTTACATAAAAATTATTTAATGGACAATATTCCATAATCATTTGGTATCACAGTAAATAAAATAATGATTTTATATCAAGTACAAGTCTCTAGGAGGAGTTGGTTTACAGAGCCTATATGAACATATGATATACCATACATACCACCACCAAGAAGAAAAGATAAAGATAAACTCTCCCTTCAGTCTGTACTCTACTTCTGCAGCTGCTGTGTGTCTGTGTCACATCCAGGCTCCAGCAAACAAAGTTAGACCGCCAACTCTAAGGCAAGCAAAAAGTTAAAAACACAAAATGATAATCCACCTGTTCTGTTCCACCCAAGACAAGTCCTGACCGAAACTGGCTGTAACTGTTTGCTTCTCACTCTTTTCCCAGCCCATAAATCCCGGGAAGAGAGCAACAACCAATCAGCAGCCATTTAGCCCAAGCACGTCGTGTACATGCCTGCGGACGTCGCAGTCCAAACCCCTTCTAATTCTATGCGGTTTGGAACCGCATAGACTGCTGGGCATCATACTGATGTGGCAATTCGCTCTCCGGACTGCAGCAGATAGGAAAAAGAAAAAAACGTCATTTTTTAAATTTACCGTGAGTCCGTAACCCAAAGTGGTCTAACTGTGCATGTGCATACTCGCCGAGTCAGCAACAGAGAAACAAGTAAGTCAACACTAAACTCAACTGAGTCTGAGACATAAAAAATAAATAAAATATTAAAAAAACTAACAGTACATTTTTCTGTTCTTTTTTGCTGAGGGGGCTGCAGTCCGGCAGTCCGATGCCATGAGCCACCCCGGGGTAAACCACTACTGGAGAAGTAGAAAACCCAAAATCAAGAGCAACAAACTCCAGCAGCTGGAAATGCTGAGCAGATCTATAGTAGTTTATTCCAAAAGTAGTAAAACCACAATGCTTTCAGGCTGATGCCCTTTTTAAATGTGTGAGTAACAGCTAGTGTAATCACATCTCCATTAAAACAAATCCAAACTAAAACCATGTGACACAGCCCCAATCAGATAATAGAATCAATTAATTATTTAAATATGATAAAAATGAGGAAATCAGCATTTACAAGTTCAATAAAATCATTTCACATAACCTAAAATGTAACTGAATATAACACACTGAAAATATTGAAAACACATTATCGACATAGAGACATTTGATTTTTCTTTAAAACTGATTTTAAGCTGACAGCTTCTTAGAAAAATATGTATTAATGTGTGTATGCTTAATGCCAATTAATTAAGTATTTTAATACGCTTTTCATTCTATTTTTCATGCACTGTATTTTATACAAATTGAGTTTCTTATGAGACTGAAAAAGATGCTTTTTGAAAACTACAGTATGCCTTCTGAAACTTGCAAGTTGACCTCTGACCTAGTAACTGCTAGCACAGCAATATTCTTGTTTATGCCTTGTGGAAATGTACTTGAGAAGCAGGTGTTTATCTTCTAGGTCAGAAGCGAATGAATGAACAATGCCTTATGTTATAAATGTAATGATTTCAGACAAACAGCTCTGTCCAGAGGAGCGGAACCTCTGCAGCTGTAGTAATTTAGAGATAAAGTAGACAAAGGATTATTAGAGAAATGAACTGCTAGCATTGTGCTTGATTTTAGCCATAGTATCTTGAATGTAACATAACATGTATCTAACTGAGAGTAACCAAGGCCATGTTGTTTTCCTCAGGAAGTTTCACATAAAAATTGATAAATCAGCAGAAATTCATGGGAAAGATGGTCAGCAGATGATGATGAAAAGGTGGTAATCTGTTACGTCAGCATGGTAGGACATAACTAGTTTAAGAATGTATAAAAATGAAAGTATTTCCTGTTTCTGGTTAGACAAACTCTGTTTTAGCACGTTTTTGTCTTCTTGCTGCAAGATTAAAGTGCCTTAACCTGAACCTATCATATTTTGATCATTTTTAAAGTATATTTTTCCTTTGACAGTTTGGTCCTTCGGACCGGAAAGTACCTCTCGCTCTAGGCCTAGGTCAGAAATGGGCCCGGTGGCATGTATCCGTACGGAGAAGAGGCCAAATCACTCTTCTGCTTTGAAAGACCTCCGACTGAATTGTCGTTCGAAAGAGGCCAGCCACTGATTCTGATCTGGGATTGGAGGACGAGTCAACGATCCGGTGGATCAACTCACGGAGGGTCAGGTAAGGAGGAATTACCTTATTTCTGTTTCAAGATCAGGGACTAATTACAGAACTGTTTTTTGTCAGGTAGATTTTCATGTGCAGATCAGGGACAGAAAAAGGGGTTACTGTTTTTGTCATAGATCAGGGAAACAGAATAGGTAGGCAGTTATTCTAGATAAACTGTGAAAAGGTATAGGTTTGTGGCACCACGTGATAAAAAGGGTTACGTAACAATTTACAGCTTAGCTAAGACAGCAATGGGAAATCAGTGCACAAAAAGTTCCCGAGACCCGCCCCTAACTGAAGACGCGAAGTATATGCAATTACAGCGTGCCGATAATGTTAAGTACTACACCAAATGGGTTGATAAGTATAAATTCGAGGGTAATTTAGATAAACTTGCACTTATGAAACTTGTTAAACAGTTAAAAATAGACGCGAAAGGTCAACTAAAAAAGCAAAGACAATTAGAAGTCCCTCAGGCGTATAGGTGGCTTGAGGAAGCAAATTGCAGGGAGCAGAGAATTAAAAATTCAAAGACAATGTTCTTAGACAAGGAAGACAATAACTTGGTAATAGCAACGGCCCCTCCGCCGCCCCCTCTGCTTTCGTTACCAGAATATGAAGCAAGTGGACAAGTTGATCCACCACTGCTATACCTACTTGTTCCTGCAAAATCACAACCATTTGTCAGGGATCCTGTCGAGACCAGGTCTTGAGCACGCAACTTGAGGAGGGAGATTGAGTTAAATGAATTAAATAGAAAATCACAGGCTATGAGTGAAGAAGAGATATGTCTGCTCATAGAAGTACCAAATCCTCAGGCAGGACAGGCAGGACAGGATCCAATTCTTTTAGTTTATAGACCGTGGACACCGGAAGATATCCGGAAAGCCACGGAGGGAATTCCCCACCCAAAAGTGAATTTTAGAAAATTTTTAGAAGACTTACAGGATATGAGATTAAGTTACCATTTAAATGGAGAGGAAGTAGAAAAAGTAGTTAGACAAATTGTGGGTCCAGATTGACACATGATCAGTGGCGACTGGAATCCTCGTGACGCACAACTTAGACCACTCCCACATACTAATGCAGAACTGGATGGCAGAGTAAAAGGTCTGACAGACCAAATCTCTGAAAAGTGGAAGCCTAGGGCTGATTGGACTTGCATTGATCAGTGCATTCAACAGAAAAGTGAAACAGTTGATAGATATTATGCTAGACTGTTAGAGTGTTTTAATAATCACTGTGGAATGCAGATACCAGAAAACCAGACACAAGATTCCTCATATGAACAACAGTTAAAGAATGCATTCTTGAAGGGTAGTATAACTCCCATTAGCAGCTTTATTACAAAGCATATGGTAGATCATCGAACAAGTAGACTACAGCCATTACTTGAATATGCTAGACATGCAGAAAGACATTTTAATAGTAAAAAGAAAAAGAAAACTCAAGTATTTTCAGCAGAAGATGGGTCAGAAGTATTTGTAGTACAAACTGGGAAAAAGGGTAAGAAAAATACCCAGGGAAATAAACAATCTGACAAGCGATCAGAAGATTTCGAAGAAAGAAAGAAAAAAGGTGAATGTTTTAAGTGCGGGAAAAAAGGACATTTAGCAAGGGATTGCAGGCTAAATAAGAAGGTGACTACAGAAAATAAGGAGGATGAGGAATGACTATATGATAGTCAGGAATCATTGGATGAGAATGAGCAGGAAGAGACAAGTGCAAATATGATAGCAGGAGTAGAGGATGTGACAGAAGGAGTAGAGGATGTACTTGAATTCACAGACATAGAAGAAAATGAAATTTTGGACTTAGCTCTATTGAGCCTAGAGCTTTACTTAGCAGACATGAAACCGGAAGTGACGCTTCTGGTAGAGGGGAGGGAAGTTACATTTTTGTGTGACTCAGGGGATTCACGGACCCTGATACACCCTTCCAAGTTACCGGAAGATTCAGAATCACCAGATTATATACTAGTGAAGGCAGCCAATAGACAGCTGTATCGGGAGCCACTCTCCCATGACATAGCAATAACAGACTCCATTTCAGGAATGACCCAAAGAAGTAAAATTGTGGTTTCTGCAAAATGCCCAGTAAATCTTTTGGGTAGAGACTTGATGCAGATATTTGGCATAGCCGTAGTTCCAACCATGCAGGGTATGGAAGCACAGCGACAAATGGATACTTTTGCAGTGCGACCAGAGGGTGAAACGTATTATTGATACAGCCAGGACTTAGTTACGACTGGTCCAGGGGCAGTAACCAAAGAACTGATGAATGTAGCCATCAGTAAGTCCCCCTCCCTCGACATTGACAAATAGCATTTGTTGCATTGTACTTTATATTACTGTAATAGACCAGGACCTGATAAAGACTATGAGCAGGAATTATTTCAGAACCACACAAACAGATTAGTGCTGCGAAATTTGTACTGGGATACAGATGGAAACAGTGTAGTAAGCTGTTCATTGCCCCAGGAATTTTTAGCACTTTACAAATCTAATCGATTGCCACATGTTAGCTTAACTAAGAATAGAAATTTGAAATGGGCAGACTTAGGTGAAAAAGTCACAAGGTGGGAAAAGCAGACAGAATTAGAGCTCTCTGAAGAAGGAGTACAGAAACAGAAACTGAATTGGATTACACAGACACACCCGGCTGTACACTCACAGGCTAGTGAGAATAGCTGAGTATTACTCTTATTAGAAGAAGAGGAAAAAGCCTTGTGAAGCATACCAGACATTCTCTGGTCAACAGGGAAATCAGATGTAGGACTTATACGAACAGCAGGACCAGTTACTATTACACCAAAGTCAGTATTTAAACCCCAGAAAAGACAGTATCCCTTGAGAAAGGATGCAGAGATAGGAATCAAGCCTATAATAGCAGCCTTACTTAAGGAAGGAGTCTTAATAGAATCCCCTGATTCACCATGTAATACACCTTTATTTCCTGTCAGGAAAGCAAACGAGGAATGGCGTATGGTCCAAGATTTGCAAGCTGTAAATAATGCAGTTATACCCAGGGCACCAATGGTGCCAGATCCACATACCTTACTGAATGATTTAAAGCCAGAGCAAAAATATTTTTCTGTGGTAGACATTAGTAATGCATTTTTCTCAATACCGATACACCCTGACAGCCAATATTGGTTTGCATTTACATTTCAGGGAAAGCAGTTCACATATACAAGATTACCACAGGGATATTGTGAAAGTCCAACAATATTTGCACAGGAAATGGCAAGCAACCTGGCGGGATTTATCCCACCAAAAGGAAGTCAGATTTTACTTTATGTAGACGACATTCTGCTGGCAGCCCCCACCCAGCAAGAATGCAAAGAGGACACAATAGCTTTATTACAATTTTTAGCTACTCAAGGTCACAAAGTAAACAAAGACAAGCTACAGCTTTGGAGAAAACAAGTTAAGTACTTGGGATATGCAATATCCAAAGAAGGTAGAATATTAGATGAAGATAGAAAAACAGCAATTTTACAAGCACCTAGACCAATTACCAAGAAGGAAATTATGTCCTTCCTGGGAACTACTAATTTTTGTCCGAGTTGGATGCCGAACTATGCTTTGGAATCTGCTCCACTGGCCGATTTAATATTTAAGAAGCTGATGGCAGCACAGGATTTATTACAATGGACACCTGAAGCAGAAGCAGCTTTCTGTAAGCTGAAACAACTGATAGCATCATCCTTAGTTCTAGGATTACCAAACTATCACAAACAGTTTATTCAAACTGTAGACTGTAAGCAAGGTTATATGACATCAGTATTGACACAGCAACATGGGGACAAACAATGCCCCATAGCTTACTATTCATCACAGTTAGACCCAGTGGCGCGATCCCTGCCCCACTGTGTACAAGCAGTAGTTGCAACTGCAATGGCAGTGCAGGCTTCAGCCTCAGTAGTACTATTCCACCCTCTCACATTGAGAGTGCCTCATGCAGTCGCAATTATTTTACTGCAAGAAAAAGTAGCATATTTTTCTCCAGCTAGGCATCTTTCCTGTATGACCATACTGTTGAGCCAACCTCATATGACAATTGAACGATGCACAACTTTGAATCCGTCAACTTTGCTTCCAACCCCTGCAGATGGCAAACCACATTGCTGCCTGCAGGAGATTGAGCAAAAGACATTACCTAGACAAGACCTTACGGATGTTCCCTTGGATGATGCCGAGGTGACATACTATGTAGACGGCTCATGCAGGAGGGGTCCTACAGGACAGAACCTAGTGGGGTATGCAGTCGTTTCTGATACTGAAACTTTAGAAGCAAAATCTTTACCACACAACTTATCTGCATATGCGGCAGAATTGATTGCCTTAAAAAGGGCATGTACCTTAGCAGAAGGTAAGAATGTGAATATTTATACTGACAGTCAGTATGCTTTTTCTACTGTACATGTTTTTGCGCAGCAGTGGAAAAATAGAGGAATGATAATATCTACTGGTAAACCGATTAATCATGTGCAATTTATTTTAGATTTGTTAGATTCAATTGAGTTACCTAAAAAAGTAGCTATTTGCAAATGCGTAGCTCATACGAAACAACAGGACAGAATTTCAAAAGGTAATGCAAGGGCTGATAAAGCTGCGAAGCAGGCAGCTACAGCCACAAAAACTTTTTATTTGAGTGAGGAATTACAACCCTCTGAAATTTTAGATTTTGAAATGTTAAAAACAATGCAGACACTTACTACAAATATAGAAAAACAGAAGTGGATAAAACGAGGAGCAATCCTTGAAAAGGGACTGTACATCTCCAAGGAGAAGAAACCAATTTTGCCATCTAATTTGTTTAGATATGCAGCGTTGTTGAGCCATGGGCAGAGCCATGTCTCAACAGGGGGGATGGTACAGTTAGTGAATTGAGTATTTACAACCTACAGATTCACCAGTTATGCAAATAATTTTTGTGCAGCATGCCAGCATGCAATAATCGTAACAACGCCTTTCATTTCTCTGCAGTATTCGTTGATTTATCCAAAGCCTTCGACATGGTTCATCACCAGCTGCTCTTGCATATCATGCAATCTCTGTCCCTTGACCCATTACCATCAACTGGTTCAAATCTTACTTTAATAACAGAAAACAAGCGATACTCTGGCACAATAATCTATCAAATCTCCTACCTATCTCCCTTGGGGTCCCTCAGGGCTCCATATTAGGGCCGCTCCTATTTTCCATCTATATTAATGATCTTCACTCAGCAATTCCTCATTCTACCTGCATTCAGTATGCAGATGACTCCACTATTATCTGCTCAGCTACCTCTCAAATTGAACTGCAAACCATAACCCAGAATGCATTTAACACTGTGGAAGAATGGTTTACAAATTGCTGTCTCCTCCTAAATCCTAAGAAAACAAAACTGCTACTCTTCTCCCCAACACGTAAGTCCACCCCCATAGAATTTACACTTACATCTAACAATGGCACTGTTATATCTCCAGACCCAACTACCAAGCTCCTAGGAATAACTATTGACAATAACCTCAACTTTGACACACGTATTAATAGTACAATAAAAACAGTCAACAAGAAACTTGGATCCCTCTATAGAATCAAACCCTTTCTTACTCCAACAGCCAGGACTGCTATAGCCAGAACTCATCTCATTTCTACTCTACTCTATGCCTCACCCATCTATACAAACCTTTCTAAAACCAACATTCATAAGTTGACTGTATCCTATAATAATATTGCCAGATTTGCTGCTGCCTCTCCTTTCCGAACTCACCACTGTCTAAATCTTATACAACTCAATTGGTTAGAATTTCTGCAGCATCTTCATTTTTCACAGCTTACTATTGCCCATAAAAGAATGTATCAACCCTCTAATACTCCTATACTCTCAAGCCTACTTATCCTCTACCATAATCCTAAAAACTTACGCTCTGCTAATAAACTACTGTTTAACACCAGCAGAGCTAACAATGCAGCAGGCGACTCCCTCATCTGTAACACCATTGGTAAGTTATGGAATCTTCTACCCACTGAACTTACTACTCTCTGCTCTCATAAACTTTTCAAAAAGAAGCTCAAGCTTCATCTCAAGAAACACTGGTTATGTTCCTGTATTATCCCTGACTAACTGCTGCTTCTTCTCACTACAACCACCTGCATCATCTACCCTTCCCTTCTAAAGCTGCTTATTATGAATCCTGTGACTGAATTCTTCATATTTACTTCTTTATTATCATCTTTGTTTAACTGCTTTACCGTTGTATACATTGCATATATTCTTCTGTAGACTTTTTCATGACCATATTTTAAATGTGTTTTTTTCTATTATTCTGTAGACTTTTTCATGACCGTACTTAAAATGTTTTTTTATTATATATTGTTCTATTCTATTTTTGGTCTATCATATGTTGTCTATTGTATTATTCATATTGTTTTGCACATGGAGCTTTTTTCCCTGGGCCTCTACTGAAAATGGACATATACCCAGCTAGACTAGCCCGGTCAGCAAATGTAAAATAAATAAAATAAATAAATAAAAATGTTTGTAATAAGCATCATGCACAAGGGGAGTTGAAGCCTAAGCAAGGGAATTTTCCTACACCACCATATCCGTTCCATACTATTTGTATGGATTTCATAGAATTGAATAAATGTGAGAATAAGAAATATTGCCTTATCATTATAGACATGTTTTCCAAATGGTTAGAAGCGTTTCCAACTAAAAATTCAGATGCAGCTACAGTTGCAAAGGTCCTTGTTAAAGAAATTATACCCAGGTTTGGTATACTGGAAAAGATTTATAGTGATAACGGGGCACATTTCATGAACCAAACGATTCAGCAACTTAGTCGCTATTTTGGGATATCGTTAAAGAACCACTGCGCTTATCACCCCCAATCTGCAGGGCTAGTAGAGAGGCATAATGGGGTGTTGAAGAATAAACTTAGGAAATTGATAGCAGAAACACAGAAGAACTGGGTGCATTGTTTGCCTTTAGCACTGTTGAGTATGAGAACTGTTCCAAATGCAAAGGGATTAACTCCTTTTGAAACTTTGTTTGGGAGGACATATTATACACCTCAGTGGAAACCTCTCATGTCTACAGAGCAGGAGACTGACAGTTCACTTGCAGGGTATATGAGGCGATTTTTGAATAACAAACTTTTGCAGTTAAATTCTGTTTCAGATAAAGAGCAACCAAAATCGGAAGCACCAGTAGCCCCAGCCACCTGGGTCTGGGTGAAGATTGTGAAGCGAAAGAGTTGGAGTTCTCAGAAGTGGGAAGGTCCGTACCAGGTACTACTGTCAACACCCACTGCAGTCAAGATCGCAGAACGAGCTTCCTGGATTCATTTGACACACTGTAAACTGGTTAAAAACTTTGAACTGACAAAAACTTTGTTACTGTTGTACAACAAGAACAAAATGGCCAGGTACAGAGTGAATAGAGACATTGAGCAACCTCAGAAAACTTGTATGATTGTTTTTATTGCAATATTAATCACACTGTTCTTTTTGTTGTGGCCATTCCTGTTTCCTGCCACAAAGGTTGAACTGATTAGACGTAATGAACCAAACATAGACTGGCATCCGAACTTTAATACTTATCAGGCAATTACACGTGTGTACGCAGAGACTTTTAATGTTTCGAACTGCTGGGTCTGTACGGCCATACCAACAGCATACTGGGGTTTATTAATGACTGCTATCCCCCTAGGGGTCAATGAGACCTGGGAAAATCTGGTTTTGGACACAGTTGCTATTAAAGCACATGATAAAGTAGCACTGTATTTGCCTGTGACACAAAAAGGAATTGTATGTTTTTACAAAAACGATGCCATCCAAGTGGGATGGAGCAAGTGTAATGTTACAGTACAGTATAAATGTTATAGAAAACCAAATTATTTGAGTGGATCTTGTAGTACAGATTATGACTCATTTTTGAAATCTATGCATAAGACTCTTGATCAGGTACAATGCAATCCTGTACTTTTTAAACAGTTATCTGTAATAGATAGGAAAATGTTTCAGGCAGGGCAGTCATTTCGTAACAAAGTAATAACTAAGGTGGAGGATTATTATTTTGTATGTGGTAAAAAAGCATATAAATGGTTACCTGAGAATTGGTCTAGCAGTTGTTTTTTTGGGGTACCTGGTTCCGGCCATCCGGCACACTGCAGTTTTGCCTCAGGGAAATATTCAAAATACTCGAGACATAACCAAAAAGACTGTTAAGGAACCAGAGAATCCAGTGGGACGAATTGAAGCAGGCTGGAAAGACCATCGTGATGTGGGAACCAAACCTGTGCACATGGACTTGAGTGATGCTGTTATATCCTGGGCAGATATATCACCTACGTATAGCAGAGTTAAATCAATATGGGAACTGTGAAAACTGTCCCAACTTCTCAAAGTAATGAGTAATGCGACTTTTTCTGCTCTTGAACTGATAACTGATGAACTGAATGCCATGAGAACTGTAGTGCTCCAAAACCGAATAGCTCTTGACTTCACCCTAGCGGCGAGAGGCGGAACTTGCACTTTAATCAAAGAAGAATGCTGTGCATTTATTCCTGACCATCAACATGAGATTAACGATCATCTCGAGGTGATTCAGCAAGTGTCAGCCATGACCAAGCCAGACCCAAACCCTCTGACAGACTTTTTCCAGAATGCCTTTGGGGGGGTAGGGCTCCATTTTTATGAACATATTGATTGCTATTGGGGTAGGATTACTCCTAATAGGAGTTTGTATTTGTTGTGGAATCCCCTGCATGAAGAGATTAGTTAAAGAATTCATAGATATATCCGTATCTGAGACTATGTATCAAAGTACTGAATTTGAAGAGCTGCTAGAATGCGAAACACTTTCATAAAAATTTAAACTGAATGACTTACTTAACTGCAAATCCTGAATGGAAGAGGTTAGGAAAAGAAGCAAGCTGTTTATTCTTTTTTGAAAATAGAATAAAAAGTATTAACAGGAGGGAAATGTTAGAAAAATATGTATTAATGTGTGTATGCTTAATGCCAATTAATAATCTAGTATTTTAATACGCTTCTCATTCTATTTTTCATGCACTGTATTTTATACAAATTGAGTTTCATATGAGACTGAAAAAGATGCTTTTTGAAAACTGCAGTATGCCTTCTGAAACTTGCAAGTTGCCCTCTGACCTAGTAACAGCTAGCACAGCAATATTCTTGTTTATGCCTTGTGGAAATGTACTTGAAAAGCAGGTGTTTATCTGCTAGGTCAGAAGCGAATGAATGAACAATGCCTTATGTTATAAATGTAATGATTTCAGACAAACAGCTCTGTCCAGAGGAGAGGAACCTCTGCAGCTGTAGTAATTTAGAGATAAAGTAGACAAAGGATTATTAGAGAAATGAACTGCTAGCATTGTGCCTGATTTTAGCCATAGTATCTTGAATGTAACATAAATGTAACTGAGAGTAACCAAGGCCATGTTGTTTTCCTCAGGAAGTTTCACATAAAAATTGATAAATCAGCAGAAATTCATGGGAAAGATGGTCAGCAGATGATGATGAAAAAGGTGGTAATCTGTTACATCAGCATGGTAGGACATAACTAGTTTATGAATGTATAAAAATGAAAGTATTTCCTGTTTCTGGTTAGACAAACTCTGTATTAGCACGTTTTTGTCTCCTTGCTGCAAGATTAAAGTGCCTTAACCTGAACCTCCCGTGTTTTGTTCATTTTTAAAGTATATTTTTCCTTTGACACAGCTATATTTATGCCTGGTGCAGAATCTGCTTGTAGTCGTATAATCTATTCATACTCACAGATTTCCTATTTATTATTTAAATCACCACCCCTTCTATTTCTTTGCCTGACATTAATCACCCTGAAGTGAAACTCATGATCCATTCATTTTTCTCCCATATGTTTAGCGAGTGCATTTATGTTGACTTTCCTATGTATTTCAGACTTATCCTCTATGATATGATCTTTCAGTTTATGTGTATATTTTCCAATGTAAAATGCAAGACATTTCACACATGTATCCAAATAAACAGTCTTTTGAATGCATACTTTTTCTTTGTTATTGTGTGTATGAATTCATCACTTTTCAGAATATCTTTACAGCATTCACAATTATAACAAGGAAAAGTGTCTGACCTTAGAGTTTGTCTGGGACCAGTATGTCTCCTGTCTTTATAGCAAAGACACTGTTTCTTATTGGAGCAATTTGTATAGGCAAGGTTAGATATAGTATTGACTAAAATGTATTTATATTTGAAGGCTCTGTTTTCTATTAAAAAGCAGGGGAGGCTATGGGTGCTGTGAAATTTTATGTTGATTCTCATGAAAAGTCATACATAACTTACATTTTGATACATCCGAAATATTTACAAACTTATGCAACTCTCCTTAAAAATGGCATACATAATCTATAATTGGCTGGCAGCTGTCCTCCCTCATTTTGAAGCTATCTGTGCTTACTCTGAAATATGTGCACCCTATGTTACATTTTATGTCTTTTTGTGTGTACCAGTTCTGTATTATATCATGCATACCAAATACTGGATTATCTCTTTTTTTCTATGTAGTCTATGTAATATTCTCTTTCTGGGAATCCACTGAAATGAAGCTTGAAAGCTCAGTAGTACTATCCTGATCAATGAATGTAAATAAATAAATAAATAACCAAACAAATAAATAAATAAATACACACACACACACACACACACACACACACACACACACACACACACACACACACACACACACACACACATACACACATACATGTGTGTATATATGCATATGCACATAAATAAATAACTAAATAATATGTTTTTTTTTCTTTTGATGTTATGACAACTTAAATGTTTTCTAGGCCATTACATAAAATGCACACTCCAAGGAAAACCAAGCCTAATGCAAAATGTCAGACAGTGAGAGTGAAGGTGTGTGACCTCCTATATTTAATACCTCTATATAGAAGGCCATATGTCAACCCTCCTTTGAAACTTTCAGACAGTATAGTTTCATAGTTTCATAGTATAGTACTAGGCTGTCTGCCCTGGGGCATTTGTAAGCCTAGCCATAGTGATGTGGCTTTTGCCACCCCATGAAGTGGTACAAAAATGTACAGAATAAAATTAGAATACTGTGCCTCTGTCTAGTAGTGACACAATGAAGGTCCCCTTATATAATAGAATTAGTTTACTGTGCCCCTGTCTAGCAGTGACACAGATGTGACCCCTGGGGTAAACTTACGATCTCCCATCCACTCATCAAGATTTCTCTTGAAGAGAGTCAGTGAGGGGCTCTGCCTAATATGAACTGGGATCCTGTTCCAAAGCATAGGAAGCCTCTGGGTTATGAATCTATCCCTCCAGCATGTCCTATTCATACTTGTGCCAAGGTTTAAGTCTTTAGCTCTCGTGGTCCTGATGGATTTCGATCTTTTGAGGTGGAGCATGTCCATCAGATCCTGATTGGACATGACCTTGTACATCAGGCAGAGATCACCTCTGAGCAGGCGGTATGCTACTGAATAGAGCTGAAGTTTCTTTATTCTGGCAGAATAAGACATATGTTGGAGACCCTTGATCCTCTTGGTGAGGTACTTTTGTGGTCTCTCCAGCTGTTGCAAATGCCAGGTGAGGTACATACCAAATGGGGCATTGTACTCAATCATGGGTCTGATGAGGGAGGAGTATAGGGGTACAATGACATCCCTGGATCTGGATGTGAATCCCTTCATGATGAGGTGTGCAAGGTAGAATGTTTTTCTAACCACTTTGGCAACGTGGGTGTCAAATGAGAGGTCGCTGTCGACTTGGGTCCCTATGTCTCTGATTACTTTTTCCATACTCAGTGGGTTGCTGTCTATGTGATAATTTGTGGGTACTTTGTTTTTCCCAAAGGGGATGACTATACATTTTTTGGCATTTAGTTTAAGGCTGTGACTCCGGCACCAGTTGTCCGTTTCTTTGAGGCCTTTTTGTAGGATGTATGTGTCCGCTGGTGTATCGACTATGGCACCTAGTTTGCAGTCATCTGCGAACTTTGTCAGCCTCAACCCTCCCATGTTTGCTTTAACATCTGAGAAATAAATGCTGAACAAGAGGGGTCCCAGGACAGATCCCTGTGGGACACCACTTGTGACTGGCTTTGAGTCTGACATTGCTCCAGTGATTTTAACTTTATGGGTTCTGTCCTTTAGCTAGTTTGCAACCCATCTAGTGACATAAGGGTTTATGTTTAAGCTGTTGAGCTTATCTATGATGCCTGAGTGGGGTATTGTGTCGAAGGCCTTAGCCAAGTCCAGGTAGGCTGTATGGACTGCTTTGCCCTCATCAATGGCTCTAGTGACTGTTCTGAAAAACTCAACCAGGTTTAAATGGCAGGATCTGCCCTTTACAAAGCCGAACTGGGTGGGGTCAAGTGTCTGTAGATCCCCTATGTCTCTGTTTATGAGTTCCATAATGATTCTTTCCATAGCTTTGCAGACCAGGCTGGTTAAGCTTATGGGACGGTAGGTTCCAGGGTCTGTAGAGGTACCCTCTTTGTGGAGTGGGACCACTGTTGCTGTACGCCACTGTTCAGGTACATATCCTGAAGTAAGGCTAAGGTTAAATAGCATTTTTATCTGTGGGTTTAGCTCCTCTTGGAGTTCACATAACACGCAACCCGGGATACCGTCAGGTCCCATTGATGCTGTGTTTTTAGCTTTGTTTAGGGCGGTTCTCACTTGGACATCTGAGATGACAAAGAGATTGCATTCAGCTGGGATAAGTATTTCTTCTTTTGGGGGTGAGGGAGGGGAGAAATTTGCACTGAACCTGTCAGCCAGAATGTTGGCAATATCTGTGGGTTCAGTGTATTTTTTGTTGTTGTGAACTAACTCTGAGCATATCTGAGGGTTTCCGCCCAGGTTTCTAACATAGCTGAAGAAGGCTTTGTGGTTATCTTTAGTGTCCTTAGCAATTTTTCACTCAAAGTTGGCCTTTGATGTTTTTATGAGAGAACATAGTTTTCTGCTAATGTTGATCAGAGATGTCTTCCCTTCATGGGATTTTGCTCTGACGTGCAGTAGCTTCCTTTTTTGTTATACAATTTGTTAATGGCTGAGGTCCACCAGACAGGATGCTTGCCTTTGGTGGAGAGTGACTTGGATTTATTTGGGATTGCATGATCCATGCATTCTTGGAGATGTCCATAGAAAGCATTTGTGAAGGATTCGGCATTGTGGGATGTGGTATCCACTGGCACAGTGGGCTTAAAGGATACCATCTTGGTCTTAAGAAGAGTGAAGTCTGCTTTTGAGAAGTTTTTCACTGTGGTCTTTTGTGCTGGGGGTGGAGGTGGGATATGTATATCCAGGGTGATTAGTTTGTGGTCAGATCTCACTAGTGAGGGGTATACTTCCGGTGTGGAGCATTTTGTCCCCATGTTTGTGATGATCAGGTCTAGTATATTATCTCCCCTAGTGGGAGATGTGACTAGTTGTTCCAGTGCATTTGAATTTATGAATTCCAGGAACCTTTGGGCTAGGGTATTAGGGCTAGAATAATGTACCCAATCTATGTTTGGTTAGATGAAGTCTCCCAGTATGATGGTATTTTGTGATACATTCATATCCTGCAATGTCTTCAGGAAGGCTGAGTGGGGTTCCTGAGATTGGGAGGGTGGTCTGTAACATGCTACCAGTTGTATAGCAGTTTTGCCTCTGGTTAGTTGCACCTGTATGGTCTCTGATGCTTCATGTGTTGCTACTAACCTGGAGGTGTGGGTGTCCTTGGTGAATATGGACACTCCCCCTCCCTTTGTGGTTCGGCCCAGGTTTTGGGGCCGAAAAGCATGATACGAGGTATAGCCTGGTAGCACTGGGGTACTCTCAGGAGCCTTGAACCAGGTTTCAGTTACTGCACAGACGTCAATGTTCTCCATGCTGAGGAGTGCATTGAGTGCCTGCATCTTGAGTTTTAGACTTCTGGCGTTGAGCAGCATTACCCTTAGTTTTTTTCCATTTTTGTTTTCTAAGGAGGTGGGTTTGTCTTTTGAGCCTTGCCTAAAAAGGCACTATGGGGGTGACAAGAGCCTTAGCCAATATCCAGAAGCGTGGCTTGTCCAACATGTCATCCCAGGCAGACAGACATTGGATCTCCTTAGAATGACACCAGTACTTGAGCCAATTATTAAAGCTGATCATCTTGTCTTTGTATTGTGGTATCATTCTTGGTGAGGGCAAGATGCTGCTCAGGGTCAGGGTCATACCAGCCTGGGCTACATAATCGGAGAGCTCCTCTATGTCTCTTTTAATGTAGTCCAGAGAGGTATGTCTCAGGTCATTCACGCCAGCATGGACAATGACAGAGTCATATTTGTACTTGCTTTGGAGTGACTTGAGTGCGTGTGTTATGTGGCAGATCCTAGCTCCCGATAGACAGCTCACAGTCACCCTCTCCTTGTTCAGCCTGGTCAGCGAGACATCAGTGTGTCTGACTATAGAGTCACCTATTACTAGTGTATCAGGCATGGTGTTTGGCCTTAAGGGCTGTGATTGGTTGACACAATGATTTATTGAAGTATGTGTTGCATGTGCTTTGTTTTGAGGTGGTGGATTTTTGGATGTCTGCTTTGGGAGCCTCTGTTGTTTTGGTAAGTTTTTTATTAGAGCCTCCGAGTATGTCTTTGTGTTTTTATGTGTTTGGTTTGCAGTTGTGGTAGGTCTATGTGGGACTGGGATTGTTGTGTGTGTGGTTTCCATCTCCTCCTGTCTGGTCATGCCAGCCCTGTGTTGAGAGAGTTCAGCCTCCAGTTTGGCTATATAGTTGCATCTCTCACATGTATTTGTGTTTGTTGGGAGGAGGAGAGGGTTGTCTGTGTACATGAGACAATTGTAGCATTGTCTCAAGATACCCAGATTGACCAGCTGAACTGGAGAGGATGCCAGTAATCTACCACTCAACATGCTAGAACACTATAAGGGAGTGCTGTACCTTTAAGGGAAGTGGATATTCACAGGGGTGGTAGGTAGATGTAGTGCTTTACTTGGTACAAGAGTGCTTACTTAGTAGAGAAGTATTGAGAACAAGTGCTACGCTTATAATATAGTGAGTAGTCTGATTATATTAAGAGTAGAGCTTCCTTAAGGGAAAATTTGAAGAGCAGACTTGGCGGAGCCAGAAGAAGTTTAACCTTGTTTAACCGGTGGTGCGCTATGCGCACAACCGCGCAAAGCCGTGCAAACACGGATTTTAAACAGGGAACTAAAAAAGAGCTAGAAATGGTCCAAAACAACCAATTACTACAGCTTCTTGTGCTGAGGTCACTTCCTACAGGGACAGGTAGGCTGCTCAAGGCTCCCCACTCCCACTGGTGAGCAAAGAAACTTCCTTCTATCCAAGTAAGGTAATGGACAACACAGGAACTACTCCACAGCCCAGAATATAGCAATGCCTGTAAACTGGTCTAAACTAGTCGAGGAGAGGCGGGAAAACAAGGATTATTATTTTTTTGTTTTTTGTTTTTTTGATAGAAATACACAGAAAATGCAGAAACAGTGATAAATCAGTTACACAGGCTAGCACACTTTAGTGGGCAGCCTCCACAGTTAAATTAAACAAACAAACAGACAAACGTTCGATCAAATTCGACTAAAAAGTAACTTTAAGTGCAGATTTTAAAATAATGCAGCAAACAGTTAAAAAACAGTTCAAGCTAGTTCAGGGTAAGCTACAGAAGCTATTCCAAGTGAAAAAAAAGCAAAGATACTTAAATCCAGAAAGTAGTTGCTTTTCTGAGTTCTCTGTAGCTAAGACCACTCTGCAGGACCACAAGGAGCTTGTCTGAGCAGTATAGTAGTGGGATATTAAACTACAAATGCACTAAAGATAGTTACTCTCTCCTTAAGAATTTCAGTGTCTTGTCTAGTATACTATTTTTGATTTTATTTATTAAATTATTGTGCCTTGTTGTAATGGCAACATAATACACATATATTCCAGCCATTATTATCGCTTTGCCTCCTGAGTAATGGTTATGTGTAGCCAGTGGAAACCGGACATAATGACAGACTATGACACAACAGTCCCTTGAAGCACTGCAGTTGGTAATTGTGTATGAGGCCATATGTCAGTTCATACTGGAAATGTCAGTTCATAATGGAGTTTTCAGGGAATTATAATAAGATACTCCTTAACTAGTACAATCAAGAATGTCATTTTACATTTAATAATTTCACTGCATCTCAGTCTTGATTAAGACAACAGTACATTTTGTTTATCAGTGCATGTAGCTTATGGCTCACTGTATTGTGCATTAACAGAAATATTTCTTTGCCTGGTGAAATACTGATGACTGCTTACTGATGGTGTGTGATAACTCAGTAAAAACATATTCTAGATGCAGGCTAAATTCTTCTACCTTGGGCAGAAGTTCTATATGTCACAAGATGGAAAATATGTATAATGCAGTTTGGTTACCTGGTGCTTTCTAATGGCCATGATATGTGTTGCTGCAGACTATGCAATAGTATGACATTTTCTAGTAAAATGTTTTTGACAACATTTGTAACTATTCAGTTATATTATAGAGTATAATTAGTTTATTCTTATAGGAAACAGAACAATTGTTCATTGATTTCTTAGTGCCAAATCATAATTTCCAGTAATGTTCCTCCATTACTTTTTTCTGTATTTTCATATTAGCATTTCAGATGCCAGAAAACATAATTTTCAGGGAAAGTAGAGATTTTACTTCTTATATTTTAAAAGTAAATAGGTATTTCTGATTTCATACATTGCTTGCTTACTCAATGTAAGAAAAAGTGAACACATATATATTTGTTGGGAACTGAATCCAAATACATTTACATTAGACATGCTGTGAAATTCTATATATAAAGTAACTAACTAAAAATCAAAATAGAAGTTGTATCTTATATTTTCCCTCCTATAACAAAACATACACTAGATTCATTTATTTCTGTACACATAGTGTTCATGTGGAATGTTTCTCTTCTGACGGGTTATACCATCCTGATTTTGAAGAATATATATATATATATATATATATATATATATATATATATATATATATATATATATATATATATATCCTCGTTAATGTACTTTACCATGTTGTTATCAAACTCATGTACTACCCCAATGTGTCATTACAATAATGACTTAACTGTGGTCATTCAGCTACCCATTGCTTTCACACATAGCCAGCTCACAAAAAATACCCATATTTTGTAGATGTCTGATAGCTGATTTTGAAGAAGAGAAAAATTTAAGAACCACAGTAATGTTTTCAATCTGCTGCTCAAAGAAGCATACACTGTCTTCAGGCTCAATGATCATTTTACAGAAATCATGTAACTGCCCTGTCATATTTCCTACCACCCTAAAGACAGCTTCCCTTTGTGTGATCTTTTGATTATAGATTGTAAAGAAATGGAAAAAAGAATGTTCTTACCAATTAATTTCAGTATGTCATTGCCAGACATATGTGCACTGTCCTCACCCCTAATGAACCACACCAGTAATCATTTCACTATGATCATGTAACAGTTCCCTGAATTTCTTCACACACTGCTCTGGAAAATATTACTAGTGTTTTGCTCACATGTGATATGCAATTATGAAGAAAGCAAAACAAATAATGGCCACAATAATGTGTTTCAGCTTGCTGCTGTCATTCACAGACTCCACCCCAGTGAGATCACTGTACTACTGACCATGTGTGCATCTAATGTCCTGTAATTTTTTTAAGTTCTAAAGATAAGCACAAAAGAAAAAAAACTCCTTAAAGATCAGAGTGTCTCTTCCACTTGATGTCTCTAATCAAATGACTAGGTATCACTGGGTGACCACTGCAATCAGTTGTGCAGGTCAAATTAACTCAAGTGCTTTCTTTATACAGTGATAGGCCATTGATTTGCTAGCCATGCTCTGTTAGTATGTGAGAATAGTAGAAATGAAACATCACATCAATAAACAGCACAATGTGTCACTTCCTGGTTTGAGTTCCCATTCATTCTAAATCAAGGTTGTTGAATAATTATATCATTAATACTTTAATATTCTTGTGAAATCTGCCCATAAATGTTCTCATTTTTTTTATTCTAAAACTGATTTCCTACCAGTTTTAAAATAAAAAAATGAAGCACTAAAACCAACTTATTTCAGAAGCTGCTGTTCTTTTTTTTCCTCCACATGTTAAAATAACTCAGGTCTAATCATTTGGGAGTTACATTATCATTGTATTCCTATTTGTATCTCTCTCTGAATGAATACATGCTAACAAACAGATGAAATAATGCATAGTCAGAATTTTATTTTTGACTATAGTAAGATTTTAGAATGTATTCACTGTTGTATTCACTGTTTTAGTCACTGTTTTATTTTTGATCTTTTATCTTTTATTTTTCATTCAAGTATTATTCTTTGTTTAGCCATACATCTCTTTTAGCAATTATACTTATTTTATACTGTTCTTCTATATTGAAAGGATATTATGATGACCCCTTATGAAGACCCCAACTTGAGCTGGGTGTAATATCTGTTCCCTCTGTTCCCAGGGTAACTGTAGGTGAGCTCTCACCATCAACTTCCAAGGTTCTTACCTCATGTTCAGTCCTGGTACAGGAGGATTGGGGTCAATGGTGGAATCTGTGGATTTTCTTTCTTAACACTATCTGTACCATTTTGAGTGGTGTTGACATTCTTTAGCCTTGGCATTGGAGACAAATCCATTGGTTTTGATACCCACTAGACCTGCTGTTGCTGGTATCAGTATATCTTTAGTACCGAGAACAATTCCCAACACCTTTGGGTCTACTGTCTGTGTCAAATCTGTCATCATTTGATGCCTCAGTGCTAAACATCAATTCTTTGGTGTCAACTCTGGGTTTCGCACTGAGTACTTTTGGGATTGAAAGGTTGGAACAGACCTCTGTTTCAATGCAGCCCTATGCCAAAATGGTCTTAGTGCTGATAGACTAAGTGCCATCAGTTGATTTCAGGCAATGGTGCCAGGAAGAACCATTGTTGCCCCTGTCTATACATTCTACCCAGTCTGATGCCTTTAGTCATCACTATTCCTCCTAATTAGACAAAACATTGGAACATTCCTTGGTACCTAGAAGATCCAAGGTTGATTCCTCTTTGGTCCATTTGGATGATTACCCCTTAAGGGTTTCCAAAAAGAAGGTATGCAAGGGGAAGCACTGGGGTCTACTTCTGAGTCTCCCACCTCAGACACAGATCTCAACAAAGGAAAGGTTTCTCCTAATCTTCTACAGAAGATGTCAGACTTGGGCAGATTCCTGAGATGATGCAGCTGAGGGGAATATGGGTCACTGACCTCACCTCTCCTGAGAGAGAAATTTTCCAAGGTGCATTCCAGACTGGCCCTCTAGCAGCTTGGGTTGTCATACAATCCTGACAAGATGGTGGACTTAAGTTTGCCAGTGCATGGAAAAAAACTGATGGAAACCAGAGATATGTAGACTCACAAGATCAGGCCCCTTTGGTGAAAGGGATCATTTGTCCACTCCATTGTGGTCTCAGCTGCCAGAAAATGAGACATCATAGATGATGTTCCAGCTACACTTTTTCCAAATAAGGAGGACAGAATGATACGCTGCATAGGTAAGCAAGTTTATGCATCAAGTACCTTCGCAACCTGCTTCTTGAATTACTTGATGGATATGGTTAGATTCCAGAAGGAGTTATCCAACAAGACCCTAGAGATCCACTGAAAATTAACAACCTGAGATACCAGAAAACAATTGTAGTCACAGGTGTCAAATTTGAGTAACATAGCCATAGCTTCCTTGTAATTCCTTTACAGCACACCATACAGACAGAAACAGAAGCTGGGTTCAGCATTTGGATTTGCAGAGCACTTCAGGGGTCCTTTGACAGCATCCCCTTTGATAGATCTATGGTATTCAGACCAAGGGTTAAAGCATGGTTGCTAGAAAGTGAGCAGGAAAGCAAGGTACTCCTGGTATCTGGGGTTAGATTCTCAGCACTCAAAGGTTATTTGTTAAGAATCAGAAGGATGCAAAGAACTTATAGTTTTGCAAATCCCATCAGTCTTAATATCAGCAATGAGTAAACAGAGCTTCCCAAGGACAAGGTGATTCCCAACGGCCACTGCCCTAGAGGCAGAGGTGATCCACACAACCATGTATTCAGTGACTCTTCTCCCAGGAAAAGGCAGTGTAGCTGATGAAGGGCTGTCTGACTGCTCATTTCTGATGTTAGTCAAGGACCAGGTTTCCTTGTACCACAAAAAATGGCTGGATTTAATTCAAGACAGTTGAGTCAAGTAAACAAAATTCAGATCAATTGCTGCCTAAACACAAATGTTAGGCAATACCTTTTTCCCTGATTCTGCCCACACTACCCTTAACCCTACCAGATGTCCCACCATGAGAAAAAAGATGGTTTTACAAGACGTAGCAGACCTTCTGCAAGAAAAGAACAATCTGGGATGTTACAGCAGACCAGATCATAAAGTATCAAGGTTTATTGAAGGTTCTACATGGCACCCAAGCAGATGAACTACCTCGGGACAATACTGGACCTCAGTCAGCTGAACCATTTTGTCATGAAAATAATTTTTTGAATAGTCACATTACAAATAATCCATCAGTTTCTGCAGGACGGAGATTGAATATGTTCTTTGGACCCCCAAAAAAACTACCTCATCATAAAGATGGCCAAGCCATTGCATAGGTTCCTCCACTTTTGAGTAGAAGCCTGTCACTATCAGTTCAAAGCCTTACCCTTCAGTCTCACCATAGCCACCTGGTTATTTACAAAGTATATGCTTACAGTTTCCACTCACCTCTGATTGCTACAGGTCCATATCATTCCTTACCTGGCTGACTAGGCCATAGCTATGACCTCAAAACATTCTCTAGTCAGAGCAAGAAAGTACTTATGACTATGCTTGCCTTTGGGATTATCCATAAACCTTCAGAAATTGAAGCTAGAAACAGTACAATAGCTAACTTTCATTGAATGCTACCTGTACACTACAACAGTAATAGCTAGTCTACACTAGACATGATATAGGCTATTCAGGATACTGTTAAAACCTCTACTCAATCGACACACACACAGACACACACACACACACACACACACACACACACACACACACACACACACACACACACACACACACACACACACACACACACGTTTTGAGCACAAAAATATTAGGAATGATTTCAGCCTAAATTCAAATGTTACCTATGACTAGATTTTATATGAGAGCTCTTCTGTGGACCCCCAAACTTCATTAATCACAGATATGAGATCCATTGTACCCACCATTTCACTGTCTAGATCTTCTCAACAGTAACTGTAGTGGTGGCTTCAGCCAAGAAACTTGCTAACAGGGTAATCTTTTCTTCCCTCCATTTTGACAATCACTGTCACCACAGTCATCAAGGACACATTTGCAGTGGGGTGGGGCAGCATTTCCTGTGGCAGTTGATTACATGAAACCAGCAAGTGACCCACCTACACATCAACATATTGGAAATTAAGGGCATCCTTCTAGTATTGCAGACATTTCCCCAAGGTGTGATAGCATTCACTTGGACAAAAAGGCTGTGGTATGATGTATTAAAAAGCAGGGAGGAACCAGCTCCAACTTCCTCTGTTAGGAAACAGTGAAGCTATAAGAATGCTTAAAACTTGCAAATGACGTACCACACACTTATAAAAAAAATAACACGACCATTTCCATGACAGATTCACCGTTTATTAGATAAAAACATAACGCATATCCACTAAGCGCTTTCACCCGTTCACCATACCGGGCTTCTTCAGAGTGAAATACATTACAAAAATACTTCCTTTAAATAAACCTATAGAACACATTGCGAGACCAACAGCACAACCCCCAACGACTAAAAACCAATCAGAAACCACAATTAATTAATGATGTTAAAACACTTCATATTTTTCAAACCAGCAATATATAATTAACAATATATAAAGACTCAGATATATTGTTAAAATCATTAATACATAAATACACTGTAAAAAACTGTGTTGCAACACCACAATATATTGACTACAATGAGATTTGTATTTTGATATACTAGAAATGGAGATATGTTCATTGATACCTGGTGGATTGGAAGCTTCCAATCTCAATTGCCACAAACACTCTTTAGCTTCCAATAGGGTCTTATCATCCCCACCCTTCTCATTGTATGGGACTCTGTCAATCACAAAAATATATATTTTTTTAATTATTACATTTTTGACTATGTGTATATAGTGAACTTAATAATTTCTTATTTTTGATGTCCCTAAAATGTTCTAAAATACGTGTTCTTAACTTTCTAATAGTCTTTCCTACATAGTATGTGGAACAGCTTATACATGTAGCAATGCAAACAATCATTTTAGTGTTGCAATTACAAAATCCAGGACCTCAAATGGTTCTCCTGTAGTTGAAAATTGCAACATATGGTCCATCATTAATATATTTACATATGCTACATAGTCTGCATTTACTCATTTTGGACATCTTGTACATATTCGAGTTATCATCTATTTCAATTAAATATTTTAAATTTGTACCTCTACTATAAATAAATTCAGGTGAAGGTCCTATAATGTCTATCAGTTCACTTTTAAATACACTTTGCCAAGTTTTTTGTACTATGGTCTTGATCCTACCTACTGATTCATTAAATGGGAGTATTAAAGCATCTCTCCTATTTTTTTTGTTATAAACCAAGCCTCCTTTAAGTATAGGTTTAAACACAGTAGTTCTTTTGTCTTCTACCTCCTTACTTATTCTGTTCAATATATCTCAGAGATATCCTCTTTCACTAAACACGTCATTCAATTTCACCATTTCATTATGAAAGTGGACATCCTCACTAACAAGTATAGACAACCTCACCATCTGTCCCTTCATAATGTTCTTCTTCTGGGTTTATGGGATACAACTATTAAAATGTAAGAAGGAATTAGAATAGGTCTTTTTCCGATAAATACTGGAATTCAAGATACCTTTGTCCTTATATAACAGTATATCAAGATATTCACATTTTGTATCATAGACCTTGCTAGTGAATTTTAAAAATGATGTAGTCGTACCTATGTAATCTACACATTCTAGTACTTCCTCCTCATTCCCCTTGCAAAAAATCAAAATATCATCCAAAAAGCACAAATAAATTGCTATTTTGGACATATAACTGGAGTTGAAGACACACTATGTTTCCCATTCAGCTAAAACCAAATTGGCATATATGGGTGCACATCTGGCACCCATTGCCACACCCGTGATCTGTTTATAATACTCTCCTTCAAATATAATAAAATTATTTAGTAGGACTATTTCCATACGTTCCACCATTAATTTTCTCTTTACCGTGTGCATGCCCCCCCCCCCCGTATTTCAACAAACAGTTTTCAAACATTTCAAGTCCTATATTGTGTGGTATAATGGAAAATAAATTTATCACATCCATAGTCACCATTACAAATTTATCGTTGCTCTTCATTTCTCTTATAACATCAAGACAGTGCCAGTCTCTCAGTATGTGTGGTAATTGCATCAAAACACTTTTACAATACAAATCCCCAAAAGATGCTGTAGCTTCAGTTTTAGATCTTTTTGCCGAAACAAATTTAACAAAATACGATTTGATAATATTATAAAAGATATGGATAATTTTGTAAAAGCAGGGTTGGAAACAAAGTACATCAAGCTTATGCGAGACAGTTCTGAATACAATGAAAATAGAGCGTATTCTCATTTTAGAGCCTATGTAGAAAAGACTATTAGAAAGTTAAGAACACATATTTTAGAATGTTAGGGACATCAAAAATAAGAAGTTAGTAAGTTCACTATATACACATAGTCAAAAATGTAATAATTTAAAAAATATATATATTTTGTGATTGACAGAGTCCCATACAATGAGAAGGGTGGGGATGATAAGACCGATTTAGAAGCTAAAGAGTGTTTGTGGCAATTGAGATTGGAAGCTTCCAATCCACCAGGTATCAACCATTTCTAGTATATTAAAATACAAATCTCATTTTATTTAGTCAATATATTGTGGTATTGCAACACAGTTTTTTACAGTGTATTTATGTATTAATTATTTTAACAATATATTTGCGTCTTTATATATTTTTAATTATATATTGTTGGTTTGAAAAAGTATGAAGTGTTTTAACATCATTAATTAATTGTGGTTTCTTATTGGTTTTTAGTCATTTGGGGTTGTGCTATTGGTCTCGCAATGTGTTCTATAAGGTTATTTAAAGGAAGTATTTTTGTAATGTATTTCACTCTGAAGAAGCCCGGTATGGTGAACTGGTGAAAGCGCTTAGTGGATATGTGTTATGTTTTTATCTAATAAACGGTGAATCTGTCATGGAGCTGGTCGTGTTATTGTTTTACAAGCTATAAGAATGGGCTATCAAGTATCAGAACTTTCTAACAGCAATGCATCTCCAAGGATATTCTAACTGGTTAGCAAGAAAATTAAGCAGATGCCTCCTGATAGCTCACAAGGGGTGTCTACCTATGTCTAAAGCAATCATATTCTTTCATCATGAGGGAAACCTGGCTGTATCCTTTTTGCCTTATCCTTCAACACCAAATGCAGCTGTTTGTTTTCCCTAATCCTTCCTGAGGATCATACTCCTTGAGATGTTCTTTTCCACCACTGGCCTTTGGGTCTCCTTTACACATTTCTCTAACTTTTATTATGAAATTCATCTAGAAAGTCTTGCTGTGCAGAGTCAAGTAATTCTCCTAGCTCCATTCTGTTTCAGGCAAGTATGTTTTCCTCTATTTTGGCTTCATTTGATAACTAGGCCTCATCATTTAGAACCCCATCTGAGCGTCCTTTTCAGCAAGCATCACCTGTATATCCATTTCAAACCACATGGTTTCTCCACTTCGAGTAATAACAAAGGACTCAGATTACCCAGACTTAAACCAAAGGCTCATTTGATGAGGTGTGTAGCAACCCCAACAGCACACACTTGCTAAATACCATTCTATAAGAGCAAACGTTGGTCCCACTACCCGTAGGGACATGTGAAGTCTAGTTAAAATCCCACCGGACTGCCACCAATTAAAGTGATGTCCCTTAGTATCCTAGGTCAGTAACCAAGGAGCTGCAATCCTCACTACTGACTCCAATGTGAGACTATAACTTTAAACAGGAGTAATATTTCACAACTTTCCCCTATCAGCCCAACAGGAACATGCTCTATTTTCCTGGGACTGGACTGTATACTTCTGTTCACCTCTAATGTAACTTCTTATTACACACTTCAGAGCAATGTGTCCCAGTTGAAGACCTCTGGTACACTTGCACTCAAAGTAAATTTAAGTTTCACACATCCAAACACTTCTGGGAAAGCCTGCACAGATTTCTAGCTGTCCTTTCTCCAAAATAATACTATAATGCTACCACAATCACAATGTCTTTGTGCCCTATTAAAGGGGTGTCCAATTATGAAACTTAAACATCAAAATAAATGATAACTATGACCAGAGCATCCAGGCCTTTGAGGGAACTGGAGAGTATCAAACAGGTATAAACACTCTCTAATCTCTGAAGAAAACACACTGACTTCCAGACGTAATGTAAAGTAATGGGAAACATTTAATAATAAATAAAATGATTACAAGAATGTAAATCAATAACTTTCAAAAAACACCAGAATTTGATCACTAGAAATGTAAAATTAAACTGCAACTTTCCTAATCTTACTAAAGAATACTGTCCCTGATCTAATCTAACATATAACAGCAAGGCCAAGACAGGCTTGCAGTTTTTGGTCAGATCTCTTTTATGGGTATCCACTGACTGAAACTCTTCACTAACATCTGCTCTTCACAAACTGTTCAGCACTTGATAAACTGCACAGCTTCTGACTTCAGCAGTCTCTTTTATATCCCAGGTTAACATTCTGAACGTTCTTATCTTAAAAATAACAGTCAACTGTTTGAAAAAGTTATTTTCTTGTCAATCAGCTGTTTAAATAACCATTTGGAAACCAGGGACATTCTAATGACATCACCCACTGTTCAGCTGATTCTTCACAGTACTGTAGAATGTTCCTTACAAACATGTGCAATTTTGAAATGCGTCAAAACATTTACAGATTTCTTGAACATTCTGTATAAAGAGGGAAATACTCAGCATTTAAAAATATTTATTTAGATTTTCACAGTTATACATGCCTGCATACAGTACAAGTTAATCTGAAACTATACACAAATCTCCTCCCAGACATGCTAACACAGATGACAGTATTTTCATTTTCTTCACACACACACTTATTACTCAAGCACAATTTTCAAGTGACCATTGAAAACTGATGCTTGAAAAAAATGGGTATACCTGGGAATATTAACCCATTCCTCTCTTGGGCAATTTGTCTGCATTGGAAGTATTAACCCTACTGCAGCATTATTCTCCTTCTGAAAAAAACTTGGCTGATCACAGCCCCCACCCCATAATTTGAAGCATCTACCTGTACAATAATTTTTTTTATTGTAATCTGGGCTGGCTATACAGGGAGTCCTCCCAAAATCGATTTTAGTTTTTGGAATGCCTGTTCACAATCTGTGCTCCACACTACCTTGTCTGGTTTATTCTTCCTAGTTAGGTCAGTAAGGGATGCAGCTATGGTATTGTAATTGGGCACACATTTCCAAAATTGCCCTGTTGTCCCTAGAAATGCCCCCACTTGTTTTTTAGAAACAGGAACTGGCCACACTTGAATAGCTTCCACCTTGACAGGTTCTGACCTAATTTTACCACTCTCCACTCTGTGTCTTAAGTAAGTGACCACTGCCATACTCACTTCACACTTACTGGGTTTAATGATTAATTCTTCACTACTTAATCTATCCAACACCTCCCTCACATGTTGGACTGCAAATGCCGTAACATAGACTTCAATGTAGAGTTTAACCTCTCCACAAAACCATTAGTCTGAGGATAATAGGGAGTGTCCTTTAAATGTTTCACCCCACAACACTTCCACAGAAAAGTCAGCAGGTCTGACATGAAGGTGGCACCCTGGTCGGTCAGTATTTCTTGTGGAAAACCTACTCTGATGAATATTCCTAGCAAAGCACTTGCCACTTTTTCTACATCAAGATCAACTGCAAAAGGAATATTAGGGACTTTATCTAGAAATGGCAGATGATAGGTTCTAGGATCTATCAACTGCCAAAATACCTCACCTTCCAGACCTCCTTTAAGAGTCCACTCTTTATACAGCAACTCCTCCTTCTCTGCCTCAATATCCCTTCCACAAGGAATATTAGGGGCTATAGCTAGAAGTGGCAGATGATAGGCTGTCGGCTCTACCAACTACCGTACTACGTCACCTTCCTGCCCTCCCTTAGGAGTCCACCCTTTATGCAACAAACCTTTTTTCCCGTATACAGACTCCCCTCTTCCTTGAACCTCAGGTGTTTCCATAACCATCTCCCTCAAGCTTTGTACTTTAGAGTCCATAAGTTGAGCCTGTCAACTGTACATCTGTAAATCTCCCAGGCTCCCCCTCCACAGGAAGTCTAGTACCTTCTGACAGCTGTACCTCACTGTCACTCTGAGTGCTATCACTCACTTCCATCCTTGCAGCCAATGTGTCCAAGGGCACAGCAGTACATCCCAGCAAGTGTGGCTCACTTTTGGACTTACTGCAACAGGATAGCTTCTTCTCTGAAAAAGCCATCACACTAGTCCCAGCTTCAGGTATGAAATCTGTTTGGTTCTCTCCCAGACTACCTGATCTACATGCCTGTCTCCCAGCCTAACTACATGTCACTATATGGACACAAGGTACTGCATCATCATATTCATTCTCTATCAGGACACCTGCAGGAATATTTTCAAATACAAGCTCCCCTTCTACAGGAAGCCTAGTAACTTCCGACAGCTGTCCCTCACTGTCACTCTGGGTACCACCTCTTACCTCTGTCCTTGCAGTTACCTTGGCCAAGGGAACATCAGAACCCACTAGCAGCTGTGGCTCACATTCAGACTTAATGCTACCAGATAAGCACCTTCTTTAAAACAGCCACCACACCAGTCCCACTTTCAGGTTTGAGATCTTTCTGGGTCCTTCCCAGACTACCAGACCTACATGCCTTTCTCCAAGCCTGACTGCATGTCACTGCATGTACACAATGTACTACATCATCAAAGTCTTTGCCTATCAGAACACCTGCAGGAATATCCTCAAACACACCTACTTGTTTGCTTCCTCTTCCACCCTCCCAGTCAAAATGAACTCTAGCCAAAGGTATTTCAACTGGGGTCCCTCCCAACCCTCTGACTGGAGTGGACTGTCCAAGCAAGTACTGCTCTGCTCTAACCACTGCAGGCCTCACAATGGTTATATCAGAAGCTGTGTCCTTCTTAGTTACTTGTTTACCATCCACTAAGATAAGATATATATTTTGGTGTTAATTTGGCAACCCAGTTGTTTGTAAACAACATGCCACTGGCAATTTGTCATCCCCACTTACTGGTTTCCTCAACTTCAATTTCTCATCTTGCTTCAGTGAACATTTGGCTGCTATGTGTCCCCTCTGATTACACTTGAAGCATCTAATCCCTAACTGTGCACTTGGATTAGTAGTTCCCCCATTACTGGTGTATTCTGTTGGAGTGGTTTAAACTCCCCTCCATGGGTTTCCTTATGTCCATGTATAGCACTGGGTATCCCTTTCCTATACAGTGGTGTTCTGCTTGCCAAGTAGAGATACCCTTTTTTCCCCAACTCCTCTGCAGAGTTGTTCTCAATTAAAGGATTGCTTCCTCACCAAATGGTCTGCCTGTCCCTCAAAAGTGGTGACCTGACACCCACTCACCCATCTGTGAAAGTAAGTACTTAAGTCAGCAATATAATCACATACACTTTCATCTGCCTTGCAGCTATGTTCACAAAACATTATTTTGTAAGCTGCTGATGTACGTTTGAAACAGTCAAGCAAGCAACATTTCATTTTATCATAATTTAAACAATCTATATCATTTAACTTTGTTGCAGACTGAACACCTTTATCATGGAGTAAGGGAGTCAGGAGCCAAACCCAGAGCTCATGGTCAACATCATATTATCTACATACCCTCTCAAAATTATGAAAAAAACTATCAAAGACATTCCCATCCCTGTACTGAGGAAAAAGTTTACTGACCTGTACGGCTTCTGAAGTCTGGTTATTCCCTTCCTCATTACCAACATGACCCTCTCAAAGAGTAGGAAACTCCACTTCATGCCAGTGCTGTCTCTCATTCTCCTCATGTTGTCTCTCATTTTCTTCAGCTTCTAAACATCTGACCTCCAATTCATATTGACACTGTTTTTCCTCAGCCTCCAATTCATATTGGCACTGCTCCTCCCTTGCTTCAGCCTCCAGGCATTGAGTCTCCAAGCACAGCTTCTCCTCAGTCTCCAGTTGCTTGGCTTCCCAGTGCAGTCTGTCTAACTCCAGATGGATTCTCAGGTCCTGTAAAGAAAAAGTGAATTGTTCTGTCCCAGCAGGCTGCATAACACCAACACCAAACTGGATATCCTCTGAACCGCTGAGGTGTGGCTGCAACCAAGGTTGAAATTATTACTTCCTCTGTAAGGTTGGCCTGCACTAATCCTCAGGCTTCACACTCCTTAGCCAACTGGATCTTTGTCAGCTTGTTAAAATCTTCTGCTGACATCATTGCCTGCTGTCCCTGACTATCTAACTAATAAATAAATAAATAAATGAATAAAACTGTGGTGGATTGAAATTCTGAATGTTTACCTGTTGGCTGTCAAGAGTGCACACCTTAATGACAACTAACCACAGGCTACAGGAATCCACTTAAAAATCCCTCACCACTGGCACCAGTAAATGTGATGTCAGGCTATATCCCACCAGACTGCCACCAATTAAATGTTACATCTGGCCATTACCCACCCGGACTGCCACCAATTAAAGTGACATCCCTTACTATCCTCAGTCAGTAACTAAGCAGCTTCAGTCCTCATTACTGACTCTAATGTGAGACTGTCCCCGGGATTCATGAAGCTTGCGCCAGGCGCAGGCATAGCGTAGGTGGTATAATGCCAAATATGGCCGTCGAGCGATTCAGGTACGATCCAATTCTACATGCACTACTGGCGTACGCCAGAACTGCGCAGCCCCCGGCTTAGGTATGTTAATCACCCCATGCGCAGTGTCGCACCATGCAAATGAATGCATATAGTGATTCATGAAGTGGTGCAGGCGTAGTGTAAGCCCACAGAAATGTAAACCAAAAAACAAGGTTTACATTTTCCCAAACAGAACATCGAAGATATGGAAGCGGGACAGACCCAGGTATCACAACGTTAACATATGCCAATGGTGAAATACACAGCCAATGGCATAAGAAAAGATGCACAACACATAAATAACAACATTTAATGTCATGTCCACAGTAACGCACAGCACAACCACAGGGCATGTGTGCGGAAGCTGTAACATAAAGAAATAATATAAAAATGTCATAAAATCTCAATGTAATAGAAATCAGGTTTACAGCATAATACACAATGGTAGGCATGGAACACCAAAACCAAGGTGCAAGGGTTGCTAAGGGCCTGCGATAGTGTTCGGTGCGGTAACTATGAATTAGTAGTCAATGCCATGCAAATGAGGCAGATAATACTGAATTGCAAATGTCCCGCCGGATGAAGGTTGTACCATATGGCGCAGCGGTATAACACCAAGGAGTGGCTCAGAGGAGATACATGACATCAGCAGAGGGGTGTGCCACCATAGCAGTAAGCACATTGGAGCAATGCAAATCTGGCCTGTCCATTGCTAAGCAAAGCTGCAGGACAGGGGTGGGGAGGAAGGTATTGAATTGTTTAGCTGAGAGCACACATGGTGCCCAAAAGCGCATGTGTACGGGGATGAAAATGTGCCCAAAACCCAGTAATCGGATGCACGCGCTGCGAACAATAGCACAAACAGGAAGGTCAGGGGAAGAAAAGAAGAAAATGCTGAAGTAGGGTAATTGGAGTACTAATGAGCAATCAACACCAATCAACCCACGATGGCCAATCGACGGCAGCTGACAAGTCTGCTTGCAGAACCTGCAAAACAGGATAGGGGAGGCATTGGAATGCAAAGAAAGGAGGGGAGGTATTGCATTGCAAAGATAGGAGACCTGACACAGCAGAGCAAAGCAAACTGACAGCAGACTGGCAGTAGCACACAAAACGCAAGATACGCCAGGTCCAGGAAAGTACAAATGAAAGTAGGCTGCAGGATGCATGCCAGAAAATGGTAGGTGCAACGTGCAGAAATGTAAAGGGAAGGTCAAGAGGTAATCCACAGCAGCCAAATGTAATTCAACACCAAAGGCACCACAATAGTAGTTCCGGCAGTAAAACACATAAGATACCCTGTAGCTACGATCGTACATACACACCCTATGACATCATCGGTGTTCACAGCACAATAGTATAAAGTGTGAAAGCACCCTATACACACCTGTGTATTCCCAAACACTGCACCATAGGTGTAAACACACGGGGAACTTTTAAAATGTACATGTTGGGAGCTGCCATAGCTGTGATTCATCAGCATGTGTTAGAGACTGACGGTGTTGTGGAGGATGATGCCGACAACCACCGCAGGCCTCGGAGGAGAAGGAGAGTGTTCAGACCAAGGGTAACCAACCAGGGGCTACATGACCTGGAGATAGTAGAGCATTACAGGGTGGACAGGGACATCTTACAGCAAATAGTGGAGCTGTGCCAGCCACGCCTGAGAACCAGAAACAACAGAGGGGAACCCATCCCAGTGGACACAAAGGTATGTGTAAGTCTGTGAATACTGGCCACAGGTACCTTTCAAAGGCCAACTGGAGATATAATGGGTATCTTACAGGCATCAGCATCCAGGGTACTACACCAATTCCTGGATGCTATGTTACCACATGCCAATGAGCAGATATACTTCCCCCGAACTCAGAAGGAATTGGCCAGCAATATGCGCCACTTCCACCATGTGGCACACTACCCGGAGGTACTGGGTGCGAGAGACTGCACGCACATACAAATCAAGTCACCACCCAGTCAGCATGGTAGGCGCTACATAAACCACAAGGGATTCCACTCCATCAACTGCCAGGTCATGTGCAATGCCCAGGGCATTATCATGGATGTGTGTGCTGGCAGCCCTGGAAGGTACCATGACTCCCATATCTGGCATGCCTCACAGCTGTATCAGGTATTTGACAGGGGGGGGACATCCCACATGGCCATCTTGTGGGGGCTGCTGGCTATGCACTGGAGCCATGGATGATGACTCCCATCAGAAATGCACACACACGCATGCAAGAATGTCATAATGAGGCACATGCACAAACCAGAATCATCATAGAGCGTGTGTTCAGGATGCTGAAATCATGGTTCCGGTGCTTGGATACATCTGGTGGAGCCTTGCAGTACTCTCCAGGCACGTGAGCCCACATTGTCATAGTATGTGCCAGGCTACATAATATGATCCTGCGGAAGCAGTTGCAACAGGGACAAAATGGTGAAGGCCCTCATAGCCCACCGCAGTTGCCAAGGCCATTACAGGCACAGAGGGATTCAAACCATGAACACACTGTGTCAGCCCCAGTAGGCAGTTGGAGGCATGCCCAATATGCCTACGCCTTGGCAAAGAGGGAACGTATAGCACATACTCTGACAGTGTAGGCCCCTACGGACTGACACCTCTCCACCTGCACACACAGTAAAATGGATGGCACACAAACATGACCACCTGTAAATTGTAATGTATAGGTGGCCCAATGTGTGACTCCTACATAGGCAGCCCTCAAACATTGTAAACACAACAGCTAGTGGAACATGGAATGCCAACACCTGAACAGTACATGAGCCTTACAGCATATGGTGGTGCTGTGTGCCTGTCACAGTCCGCCATATATATATATATATATATATATATATATATATATATATATATATATATAGATATATATATATATATATATATATATATATATATATATATACATATATATATATATATATATATATATATATATATATATATATATATATATATATGTACACATATGCATATATATAATACAGATAGAAAGGGCAATAGAGTGATATATGTTGATATAGATAGATTCAGTGATATCTGCAAATATAATAGATAGTTCAACGACATTCATAACACCTTGGAGGTACAAATAAATAGGATACCGCCAACTATGGAATGTGTAACATACCGACATGCGTAACCACGAGGCTGAAAGACTGGTAGAACACAGTACCGGAACAGTACAGCCGCGAGGAATAGTATGATGATCTGAAGGGACATTTAGTCACTGCTGCCGGTGTTGTGGTCCACGTAGGTACTGTGTTCAACTGTGTTTGTGAGTGCCGTAGTCTGTGTAAGTGTGTGTTGAGGGTGCCATGTGTGTCTCCGTGTGACTGTAATGTGTGTGTGTGGCCACAACATGTGCTTGTTAGTGCCAAGTCAGAGGCAGATCAGTACGGTAGGTGTGGGTATAGCTAGCCATAGGCATACGGTTACTACATGTCCCACAGTAGGAGGGACAGCCCCACCCTGGGCAGGTGTGTCCTGACATAAAACAGTACAAAGGGCAAATATCCGTGATGGTAGGACATTAATATGTCCCATATATAATGTAATAGTCGTATTTAATAGTTATGCCTGTATGTAAGAAACGTAAATGTTACATGCAATATGATAAGTAGCCAAAGTCCCACAACAATAGGTATGTATTTAGGATAAAAGTATGTGCTAACCTGTGTACTGACCGTGGCTACATGTTGGCCTGTAAACACTGCTGTGTGTCCCGCAAGTGTCCAACAATGACCATATGAAAAGGTGGCAACCCATGGCAAACAGGCTCTTTTACCAACACAACCACAATGACTGCAAATATCTGGGGCAGAAATACAAGGGATAGCTGTCACTTACACATATCCCTTGATATATCGCTGCAATTCCGGAGGTATACAAGTAGCATGCTCACCTGCAGATGATATAGAAACCAATTAACAACGGCCCAACGTACAATCCCATAACATAAGTCTACTAACTGTTAGCTCTCTAATTAGGGACAGAGCCCACACACATATATACGGATTATGTAGAAATGCAAGGCCCACAAACCTGTATATGCTACATACACCCACCGACATCCCCCACACTAGAAACTAAAGCAATACAGACTGTAATAGCAGCACAAACATCCAGTCAGTCAATTACATCTGCAGATCCCTCAACATACCGTGTGAGAGACACAATTTAAGGCGTCATGCAAAATTGCAGGTGTTGTATAATGGAACAAACAGCCATGTTACAGGTTTTGTTTGCAATACTCCGTTATCAGACATTGGGATGACAGGTAGACCCACATGTTGAACCAAATACTCTACCTGTCACACACAATCCACGGGGGACATGAATCCAAAGTATACTTGTCTCCATGCATAGCAGTTGCAATTACACATAACAAAACACAATACAGTCCATCTCCCCAAAGGTAGGGCAAATAGGCAACGCCCAAGTGGAGAATTCAATTATACCCCATTGTTGCCGCGTAACTGGCGAATGGAGTAGCTGCACAGCTGATATGCAAGTAATTAGTCACTCAGGAACACCAAATGGCGGGATGAATCCACATGTTACAGGTATCGACGTATATAAGGATGACTTGCCAGACATTCAAACCATATGCTCATACCAAATACCAGTTGAAACACTGTGAGAGAGATAGAAACGAAATGCCGTAAAGATAACAAGGTATGTAGAACGCCCGATATGTAAGGTTATGTATAGCATGATCTGTATTAATTAGTTTTACTGTATGTATAGCCTGGTTTGCATTAATTAAACGTGTCCGCAATGCATAAAGTGGGGAAAGGTATTTATGTAGTGATGTCTTGCTGAGCATACTAACGCTTGTAGAAACTGTGCGTCCAGCAGTGGGACACAAGGTACACAGCACAGACAACACAAGGGATGCTACATGAGGGTGTTAAACAGAACAATTCCATACAACCCGCCGTCAGTGGTAGGGTATGTCCAACAAGGACGTGCCATAGCAGGGGATAGTATATGTTGATATACTGTCACAGCACGCATGTGTATGGGCATATAACATTAATGACATATCTAAGGTGGTCCCGCTGTGCAACTATGCTTTGCATTATGGGATACTATGTGAAATATGTGCAATGTATAGTATTATAGGTAGATATGACAGATATTCTACACAGCATAACAGGCATATCATGCATACCACAGGTATCGTCTATTGGCATGTACAATAACAGGATACATATGGCTTGTAGGCATGGGACATTGTAATAGCATGATAGCTAATCTAAATGGAAGGGCTACCAAGTAACCATGCACAAAGGACATGTAATAGCTTCACAGGTGCATAGTGGGGTACTATGCAGTCTGGCAAGTCCATGTGTAAGCACAACTACAGTGTTCACACTAGTGGCACCTCTCTAGGGTAGTGTCCTTTTAACAGCAGAGCCATGTGTCACCTTCATCTCTGCACAGTACAGCCACTGCAGTGATCCTAGGCCTACATGTGTCTCCCAACCACCAAGGGAGGTATCACATGAACAGTGCTACTGAGTGTCCCTGCGTGATGTACATAGGACTTATGTTCCAAAGCATGGTGAGTGTCCGGTTTGGGAATGTAACCCTCATGTACATCCCACTCATTGTGGCGTGTGTGCACATATCCATGAGCATGTTACTCACAGTGGCTTCTGCTTATGTAGTGTATGAAGAGTATATCCATTAATAATGTTGTGGACATGGGCCCTGTCTGATCAGCAGAGGTCACCCCTGAGTATGTAGTATGCAAATGTGTACAGATGTGGTGTCCATAGTGCAGCCACATACTTAAACTGTCAGAGCTCAGTAAACGTCATGGCGTGTTAATGTTGTGGTATGTAAAGCTGTAGCTGTTGTGTAAGGTACACCCTAAATGGGGTGGTGTACCCTTGAATTTGTGTAGATGTCTTGAGTTCAGAGGTACAATGGGTGCCTATGTACCAGCTACACACCCAGTACAGATAGATGTGGCCACGTAGAAGGATATCAATGCCACAGTGGTAATACATTAACCACAGGAGTGGGTGCGACATATGTGTGTACTGCAAACATGTACAATGTGATATGTATGTAGGGGACTTCCACCCATGTGATAGTCAGTGGGTGAATGGTGTAATGCAAAGGTGATGTTCATGCACATTGTGTCATGCAGCTTGATGCCATGATAGTCATATCATGTATCTGTCACAGCGACACCTGTATGGATGGAGTCAGTATCAGCTGGTGGAGCAATCATGGCACTTTGTATGCAAGGGTTTGAAAGCTAGGCAGGGAAAGTCCCCTGTGCTAGCCTGTACCGCAGGGAAGCATATACTGAACATGAGGGGCCCTATGACTGAGGACTGTGGTATGCCAAATGTACCTGACATGTAGTAGGTACTATGGTATGCTGGCCTCACTGTGTGTGTCCTGTCCATGAGACACATTGCATAACATCCTGAGACATAGGGTATGATGTGCAGGTGGATGTGTATGTTGTCAATACCAGAATGGAGAATGGTGCTGAAAGGCAATGAGAGGACAATGTAGGATGTGTGGACTCCCATACCATCAGAAACTGCCCTGGTAACTGTATGAAAGGAGTCCACCATGTGTAGGGGCCATGCTCTGGCCCTAACAAGCCCAACCCGGGTGGCAGCAAAGGACAGGAGCCCAACAATGTCTCTGTGAATGACGTCCTTGATGATGTGCCCCATAGCCATGCAGAACAGTCCAGTCAGGTGTGTAGGACTATAGTCCCACTCATGCATTGTGGTGCCACCTGTGTGTAGTGTGATAAATGCTGCTGTGTGCCATTCAGGGGCTACAATGTCTGAAACAAGGCTATTACTGAATGTGGTGGCCTAGTGGGGAGACATGTCATTCAGAGGTTGGTGGAAATCACAGCCTGGGCCATTGGAAGGTGACATGGGGCCAGTGTCCCAGGACATATAGAGTGCAGGTCAGTACTGTGTAGGTGTGACCACAGGGACACCACAATGTTCCTGTATGGATTGTGGCCCTGTAGTGAGTGAGAGGGTGTACTGTTAGCATTGAATCCATCCTCCAGCATGTTGCCAACATCACCTGGGTCTGTAATGTTCCTGAGTGACTGTTGTATGTGACAGCAGATGTGGATGTTGCCATCGACTACTGACATACCACCATAATGCCTGGTGGTACACCCCGGAATGTGTCACAGTCATGTTTACGTAGCTAGTCTTGGAGTATGTGATGAGGGACCCTGTGGCCCTACCACAGCTGACCAGTGAGCCACCCCACCCATGGGAATGTACACCACTGTGCAACAGCCTACACCTGTTGTTGTACATCATATGTCCATGGAACATGACCACCAGAGTGGCATCTGTTATCTGGTGTGTACCATCATGGCTCTGTGTGGAATAGCATGATCCATGCAGTTGTGTATATGCTAATGAAGTGCACTGGGGTATGTGTCAGCATTTGTATGTGCATTGTCCATCTGCACGGGTGTCATGACGTTAACAACCGCTGTCAGCAGACATCTGTAGTAGGTGTTGTAGTACTCATGTACTGTGTTTGCTGTGATGGGTGTGGTGCCAGGATGTGGCTAACAAGGTTGATTAGCATATATTCGGAATCCACCAATGAGGGGATAACCCCAGGTGTGTAACACCAGTCACATGGTGGTAGTGTTCATGTCAAGGTTAATGTAGGTCTTGGAGGTGGTGTGTATGGGTTGATCCAGCAGAGTGGAGGTTATGACTCATGGATGTATCGGTACATGAGTGGGTATCCCAGTTAAGTGTGGGGTAGTGTCAGTCACACATCAGTAGTAGCTGTCTGAGGCCCACTGTCCAATATACCAACAAATAAGGTATGTTAACCGTGGGGTATGATGTTGACTCTGTAGCTTGTTACAATGTGTATAGCGGTCCCGGACACAGTTAGTTGCACGTGGAGCACCTCTGATGCATTGTGCTAACCCAGCCAGGGATGTGTGCACAACATAGTGGGATATGGGAACCCCTCAGATGTGGGTGTGCCGGTCCAGGTATGTGCCTGAAAGGTATGGTCCGTCTATAACCTGTCATTGCAGGTGTGCTCTGCAGAGCCTAGAGGCAGGTCCCAGTCACTGCAGAGATGTTTGAGTAGTGCTTTATAAGGTGTGCCTTGCCTGTGCGCGTCACAGAGGAAGATGCAAGCATTGTGTCACATGACCCCATGTCGTGCTTGCCAGTTCCCATTCTGCCGGTGACAGTTATTGGAAACTGTGCAAGACAGGCAGTATAGAAGCAGCAAGAGCCTTACATGTGAGCTGTACTCCCAGGGCTGACAGGTGCAAGCCATCTGTGCCACAGCATTGTGTTTGACCAGGTCAGTCAAAGCGGACAGATACCAGATGCCTGTGGAATGACAATAGAAGCATAGGCAACTGTTGAAGTGACACAGTCGGTCATTGTACAGTGGTATTGTGTCCAGACAAATGCAAAATGCTCCTCAGGGCTTGGCCCACACCCTCAGGGCTATAAGACTGGTGAGCTATTGCATGTCCCTGCACACGTAGTCTGTGAAGTGGCATCACAGGGCAGTCACACTAACATGGAGAATGACAGTCACATCGTACCTGGTGAGGTGTGGTATGGGTGCATAGGTTATGTTGCAGAAGCAGTTACCCAACAGCAAGATGTAAGCGACTATCACCTTGTGTAGCCTGCTGTGTGGAACTGCAGTGTGACTCCCTACAGAGTCACCTATGACTGGTGTGTTGTGAATGTTATAACTCCCTATTGGCTGTATGTGATGGGCACACATGAGTCTGTGGGCTAAGTTGGTGATGTTGTCTTCCATGATAGGGGCTACCTGTGGTGCCTACACTGAGTATGGAGACGTACTGCACAAGTTGTCCTTGTAGGTGTGGCAAGTGGTGTAGATCATGTGAGACTATGTGATGGGTGGGGTGTGTTGCGAATGTTACACATCCCCAAATGACTGTCAGGTGCAGTCAGGGTTGGTGACAGCATTACCCCCAGCCATAGCTGTCAACCTCCTGTCCCCAAAATGAGGAACATTAGCTCTCATAATGTGTGACAAATGGGCAAAACATGGAACACTTACAACTGGCTTACTAACAGCTTCAACTAGGAAGGGCATATGATGGCTAAAATAGGCTGGTTTTACATATAAAAAAGATATTCTAATGAATTAATATGATTCCCATCTATTTAGCCATGGCTAGCAGGTAAATAATTTCCAACAATGAATGTGTGACAGACCCTTTCAATGTGGAACCTTGAGGAACATGCAACTTTTAAGACCCCAAATGAGGTACGTTCCTCGTAATGAGGTACACTTGAGAGCTATGCCCCCAGCACGGCTGCAGAAGTGCATCCCCCACAGGCTGTAGTGTTGTATGTTGGGAGGTGAGCATTGAATGTGTACATGAGACAATTGCTCTATTGCCACATGTATGACATATCCCTCATATAGGCAGGCAGTAGCACTGGTACGTGACAGTTGGACATGCCTGTATATACAACCATGTCCCACAGGATATGTGCGTTACGTGTGTACAACAGCTGTTGTACCATAAGCAAGCTGGGAAGTGTAGGACAGCCAGTGTACCTGTGGGAAATGGAGTGGAATGGGTGCTATAGTAATCAGTAGCTCATGACATGCTCACAAGTTCTGAACAAGTGCCTAGCATGACCACATAATACAGATAGGGTGTTGGATAATATCAACCCACAAGTGGTGATGACAGTCATTTTGGGTGGCACCGCACTATAACCCTGCTGAGTATGGTGTGCATGTCCATGAACCATTATCACTGTAGATGTTAGCAGTACAGGTGTACAAGACAGCACGGATGTTTGATTACAAATACCTTTGTATGTCACAGGAGTGTTCCACCAGTGGCCTGTTGACAGACTCACAACTACAAAAGGTGCAGGAGTGACATGTGCACATCACACCAGTGCCAGCTACAGTAGAACAGGGTTAATGTGTTGTACCCCACCCTCATTATAGCCCATACCACACAGACAAATGTTAGGCATCTGTGTATGTAAGGCTGTGAATGGCCATGACCTATCAGTATAGCTGTGTCAGTGTTGTGAACAACATACAGAATAGACTGTGTGGGTGAGGTGTGTGACATATGTGCACAGTTTGATGGATGATACCAGCATTGTCACCGCTAGGTGAACATCCCTGTACCCATAAACTACTACCTAGGCTGTGGTCAACATTATGGACACTGTGTAAGGGATGGTGCTGTGCAGTGCACCCCCAACTTGGTGACGTCTCCAGACCCCTTAGGTAGTCATATGAGGTACCCATGTCATGTCAGGGTGCCATCCATGAGCACGGAGATCACTGGACAGGCATATACAGCACTGTGGTGACCAATATTGGATCACATACCACCTTTAAGGGGTAATGACTATGCATGGATGTGCGATACCAGCCTTCACAATCCTCACCCCCACTATGCAGCATGTTGTTTACCTTGCAGAAAGGCATTTGCTACACCATGATGATGGACATGCTACATGTCCATATCCTGATCTATAAGACATATGTCATGGACAGCCACCGTCCTAATACTAGGATCGCCACAGGCTGGACAGATCCCTGTAACATATATGTGACATAGTCCCACCATACCATGCAACCCTGTCCATCAAAGCTGCACATGTCATCCCAGTCATACATGGTGTGATGGCCGCATGGTGGATGTACTATCAACTGACTGGATGAGTAATGTGGCACTGATGCACCTTGCAGTGGCATAATGGCTGTCTGTTACAGCTTGGAAACCATGCCCGCACATGCTATGGTTGATAACCATCCCTGCGAATGTCGTCTGACTAGCCATTGTCCCATGTCTATCACATGTGCAATACAGGCGATCCATGGCAGGATGTTGAACAGTTGTACAGTGCTGTGTAGATGTATATGGCAAAACACATGCATGTACAGGTGTCCATGCGTATGTGTGCATTGTCACTGCTCAAGTCCATTATGGCTGTGTCTGTGTTGATATGTGACATATACACAGCATCCAGGTCAACAGCATTACCGTGGACACATCCAGGCATGTGCAGATAGGTAAGAACACAAGTGCAGGCAAATAGACATGCCCACAGCAAGACAGCATTTACATGGAGTATGAACACTGTAATGAGGTGACACACATATATGGTGATGATATCCAATGCATAATGGGTGTGACATGTGTGTGACACAAACACGTCAGTCGTGTCAGTGTCATGATGCTTTGCAAAGATAACTCTGCAGATGTAGTAGATGTCATAGAAATGTATGTGCAGCAGTATCTCTGTACATCTCTGAAACTGTGACCTGTCACCATCATTATGTCTTACAGATAATGCCCCGTACACGCCTCCCAGCATACCGCCGCCAGAAGGATGATGTCCACATCCCACAGCTCCATGACAACTATGACTTGTTGTTCAGCCATGTGCCACAGCATGCACAGCAGCAGGATGACCTGTGGCAGGATCTACGCAGGAGGGTGAACAATGTGGGTTGCCATAACCACACCTACCAGCAGGTGCGCAGACAGTGCACGGACTTGATACGACATGCAAAACAGCGTGCCACTGCAATTGCCATGGAACAAGGTGGAACAGGTGGTGGGCCACCAACCCAGCCCCCACTCACACACACAAAGAAGCTACTGGCCAGTCTGGGGACACCCAGTGAACAGCATCCACAAACACTAGCTGCCATCGTGGAGGTGGGTGTCTCCCAACCAATGAGTCTGGAGTTGCCTGGTAAGTCAGTACTGCACATATGGCTATTATATCCCATTTAGTTGCATGTGTCACTGTACATTATGTAAAGTAACAACATATGCAAGGTATGTGGACACACATGCTGCATACTACAGTATGCTACCCTGTGTATGCACACATGTGCATACTATATGCTATTATACAGGCAAATGTGTTAACATGCACAGTGCACCCTGTGGCTGTCATACAGTCATGGATAATGTTCATACTGCTGTGTCACCCCTATACAGGTACCTCTGGCGTGCCGGACAGACATGAGTCCATTGCAGGTAAGACTGTCATCAGTATCAGGCATGTTAAAGCATAGATCTATTTGCCATGTGGCCAGTTAACACTTGCAGACTTGATGTTCATTCCAGTCACAATATACAGGTCGCAGTACCCATCATTTACACAGGCCACCCATATGCAATATATACAAATGAAATGATACACCAACTTGAAACCACAGTATTTGTCATTGCTACATGTGTGGTCAGTTGTGCATACAACGGTGGAGGTGTTCTACAATGGAGGCATATGTAGTATGCATTGGAACAACATGTGTGGTACGCAAACAGTACCACACAGTGAGCTGTGATATGGGCAATCCACAGTTGTCACCATTGTGTTGTATGCCTCTGCATTGGGTGCACACATTGTGATGTGCCATCTGACATGTCCCAGACATGTAGTGTTCTGGCTGCAATATTGTCACACTATCCCATGACCCATACCCCACATACCAAACATACAACCCGTTGTCTGCATAGCCCTGTGGATGGTGACATATCTGACATCTATGGGTGTATGTCATATGGGACAACACATACATGTGAGATAGATGGCCATCACACACATTTGGCCAACACATGTGCACACATGGCCATGGGGGATGGCCAGAGACACGTAGCCACACAGTAGATGTGATGTGTATACACCGTGTTGCACGTTGTCTACACATGGTCCACTTATAGCCTTAGTTGACTGATTATACAGTTGATGTGGTACACTGGACATCCTAACAGCCTGTGCACAGCTAGTGGAGGTGTCACTGAAGTCTACCACATCAGGCCACAGATACTGTACATTTCCCTTGCTGCTGTAGGACATCACCGTTAGCTGTGCACCTTGTGTGTGTGTGGTACATCAATGTCAGGTGGAAAATGGTGAATTGACATGCCCGCTATGTGCGGACATTGTTGCCAGGCAGCTAAGACCCTGTAGTTATTGTGCAGGGGTGTCAGCTGTAGGTCCTCCAGTGATCTGTCACTTGACACAGCATGGTTTGGTGTGTATACACCTCAACATCGTGGGTCACAATCCACAGTTATGTCATGGGTATGCATGCAGTTATGGCTATGCAATGTGTACATATTATGCATTGTACAGCAATATAGATGCCTCAAGATGCCATGCAATGGCACAGTGTCTGCATTTAACACTGTATAGCAATGTAGACGGCTCACACTACCCTTCCATGCTCATGCACATTTGCTAAACATGCATTCTATCTGTAGGGCATACAGACAACACCAGAATGTGATGCCCATTACGATGCTGTACATGTGTCAGGACAGCATTGTGTCAGACATGTATGCATGTTAATTCACACATCAGCAGAGTACATGTCAAGGTCACATCAGCCATGTGTACTGTTATCCTGTTCTGGTCCACATGGTGTATCACGGGGATGCATGCATACTACCATGATTGTGTGAACTGCATGGCTACTGATATGACACCTGCTTGCTGTAGTGTGCACCCCAGGGAGGTATGCTTACTAACACTATTAATGTCTGAGCAGCATGCCCTCTGCTGTACCACAGGCATGCTGCATGCCATCTGTCAAATCACATGCATGGTGTGTCTGTGTGTGTGTCTGTGTGTGTGTGTGTGTGTGTGTGTGTGTGTGTGTGTGTCTGTGTGTGTGTGTGCCTATTGTAATTTAGAGTCTTTGTTTGCATTCACAGGTGATGTAGGTGTGTTACCCTCCTGTGGTCCATCTGATGTTAGTGTCCCCACAGATACTAGCAGTGCTGAGAATATGCATGAGGTACAGGCAGGGTTGTCAGGGGCTGAATCTGTGCCAATGGTTGCCATCCCAGCTATGCCCCCCTCTTCCCCACACACAGTTCTGCTGCCAACACATACCGCATCACCAGTGGCCATAGAGGAAGGACAGTCAGTGTCTGTTAGCGTGGAACAGGAACGTGTGGTGGCTACAGAAGGTGTGTCTACACACCATGGTGTCAGTGTAATGACTGCAGATGTGCCACACAGGCATGTGGCCAGTGCTGCTCGTAAGAGGACCTCTGGCAGACATGCACCTGCAGGACAGAGCGCAGCAGCTGGTATCACCAGACGCATGTTCCAGATTGTAATGGTGGCACAGGCATGTGCTGAATGGCAGACCAGAGAAGGGCAGAGGCTGCAGAGGGCTGCTATCCGTACCCTAAATGACAACATCCAGGCTTTGGCAAATGCTCAACAGCAGATTGCTGATGTTCTGGACTGGTGATTGGGTGACATGGTTGGAATCCTTGACCTTGGCATGGCAATCCACGAGTGTGAGCTGTCTGTGCTGGAACATCTGGTAGGAGTGAGGCATAGGCCACATGGACATAGGCCAGCCACACCACCTAGTGCAGGTCAACGTGAGCATGCCACCTCACATGCCCACTCCCATAGTGCCAGTAGCAGTAGCAGTAGCAGTGCAGCTGGTGCTGTGCAGTCCACACCAGGACACAGCAGGCCACATGGACGTGGCCCTGGACATTCCCAGTGGGGACACGGTTCCAGTGGACATGTGTCATTGGACAGTAGCCAATCTGTACCTCTGCCTGGTAGTGCCCGTGCAACCCCTGGCAGGCACAGGTCACGTGGCCATGGCCGGACACAGTGAGCTGCACAACCTGGTCTGTACAAACTGAAGCTATCAATAATACCCCATGTAGGCCTCACAAAAGGCAGAACTGTGAGCACACATACACGCACAAAGCAAATACATCTGTAGGGCACAACAAAAACCACATGCATACTGAACAGACATGTCCAATCATATCACTGGCCCTTACCCACACACATGATGTCATCCATTGGTGCAGCCTATTCCCCTGGCAAACATTATCACCCTGTGCATATGATGAAGCCTGTGCCGCATCCCTGTCATCCACACCATCGGTGCAGGGACATGCTCAAATGATCTGATGCACAGGGTGAACAGAATAGTGAAAAGTGCATTCTACATTAGTTGTGTAAGAATAGTGAGAGAAGTGTATATTACAATAGTTGTGTGAGAATAGTGAGAGACGTGTATATTACATTAGTTGTATACTGTTGACACGCACCAGACATACCATGTAGTACAGGTTTAGCATGCATTGTTTTATGTTCACAGTATGTGTCATAGTAACAACAGTAACAGCATGTTGGTAATGATGCCCTGGTTTCCTCCTTATGGTCTACTTGCATGTGCCTACAGGTAGCACTGTTTGCAGTCTCCCATGTGTAACTGTGGAGTACTCACAGTGTCATATGGCAATATTAGTATGCTATCGAGCCTCAGCCTGACTGTCGGAAAGTCTAACATACCACAGATGTCCACACATATACTGATCCAGAAGCATGTGGGCAGTTTAATAGGCTACAGTGGCTAGAGACGTGACATCCATACCAGGTCACATCACAGGTATGTTGACATGGTGCAGGGGTTGTACACAGCGGTCTGGCCAATGATAATGTTAGAGGCCACTTGATAGCATGAGGCCTCACTGTGTAGCAGTAATACCGTGTCACATTACAGGAACATGCTCACACTAATGGGGTCAACAACACTATAACGCACACCCCATAGTGTTGAGGTGAGGACCCTTGCCTATGTGGTCATCACCCTCACAGTACTGTGCACCCACACAATGCGACACAGAGAAAGAACATGTACAGGTAGCCAGTGCGGCTGAGACCGATGGCATCAACAGGGTAGTGGACTGCATGACCATGAGGGGTTAGGGATCCTGTGTGTTCTGTATGGTAACATACAACCTACACACACACACACACACACACACACACACACACACACACACACACTGTGGAGACCACAAATGTCGTACACATTTGGATAGCTGATGTGTGTGATACACACACCACACCTGCCTATGTCATGCTTTCCACACTGCAGTATGTACAGATCTGTACAACAGTGTACAGGGGTGTGTGACAAGTGGGTTGTATTCCACACCATATGTGGCATATATGGTCACACAAGCAAACACACATGGCTGTACTGTAAATGATACACCTGCTATATGATGATATGTCTGACAGACATGCAGCAGTATTGGCCACATTATGTGTACAAACGCTACCTTCGGCAATTGTGCTGCTATATGCACACGGGAGGATGTAAGTGTTACAGGTGTCAAGTGATGTACTGTCAGCAACACCTGACTGCTGTGTAGGTGTTATGTCTCCACCGTCAAGTAACGGTAACATAGCGTACTGTTTGCACATGTCATGGTTGGATGGTGTGTGACACACCTGTGAGCCGTCCCTGGCAAACATCCATCTACACAGGTGCATCACCACTTTATGTACACACATACATCCATACCTGCTGTACATCCTACCATACTGTCAGTATGTCAACATATACAGGTGTCAATGATGGGGTGGCATTGCAACTGCATGTTGTAGTTAGGCACAGATGAGTTACTTACATCAGCTACTGTACATGCATGGTAGCTGCATGCACACTACAGATTGTACAAGTGTGTTGGTCCTACATGCCTGTCATGTCGCCATGTTTGAATGTATTGCAATTGGTGGACATGTGTGTTGACATACATAACACATGGACTGTTGTATGATATGATGGGTGTCATGGGTAACTAGTACAGAGGGAATGTGTCCTTGGTCAACATTGCTACCTCATGTACTGTTTGCATTCAACAGCCATTGACCCACCTTCCATTTGCGTGCGTATGATTGCTATAGCCACTTGTCTGCACAGAGGATAGCAAAAGCTATGTTATGTACATATGTGTTGTGTGTGTGTGGTCCATGCACATATCCACTGCAATTGCATGTATGACATAGCCAAACATGTGTGTTCGTTGGTGTACAGCGACAGTCATCTGTCACAGCTGTGTAAGTCCCAGGGCTCCTGGTATGTGTAGAGCCGACCTGGTTATGTACAGTGGTATCATTGCAATGCATAACACATGAAGGAACCCTGTTGGTACATGGGTAGTCTGCACAGTTGCTGAAGACCTACGTGCAGTCCACTGGTCATGAGTCACACGGTGTTGTGTTAATGTATAGCTGTGTATTGCTGGTCCAATGACATGGTGATGTGTGATGGCTACATTGTAGATTGTGGTGTGTACCTCTGTGATCTGCACCTGAGACATCTGTGATAGCTCCTGAGTGTGTACTGGTCAATACCTGTGAGTGGCCTTCATGTACGTGGGGACAGTAATACCATACTGTGCCCTTCTGTGTTTAGAATCCGTGTGCATGCAAGACGGCCCTTTGCAACTGCTAAGTGTGTGAGCATGCCCAGTACGCCATTGTGTAGATGGACACACAGTACATTCCACACTGCGCCCTTCCGTGATTAGACTCCGTGTGCATGCAAGACGGCCCTTTGCAACTGCTAAGTGTGTGAGCATGCCCAGTATGCCATTGTGTAGATGGACACACAGTACATTCCAAACAAACATGTGATACTAAGTGTGTGGGCATGGCCATTGACATCCTGTATAGCCATGGTGGTCATCCAGGCAACAGATGTCCATTTTCAATGTCACGATGGATGTCTACATTGAACACACTGGTTGCTGTCTTGAAGGGTGTACTGTCTGTGGCGCATCCCGTATCTATTTAGTGTTGTAGTGCTCCGTAGATATTTAGTTGCCCCGATGACAGCACTGTCGTGTGTTTGTCTATGTCTACCTTGGGACAGTAATATGCTTTCAGACTGCTCACTCTCTAAACATTCCCTATCGGCATCTTTGCCTTTGTGGATGATGTCACCCACCTAGAAGTATGCCTCTGGGAGTGCTGTGTTCAGTAATCTCGGTAGCAGGTTCTGTAAATGCATAATGCTGTAGTGTCATAAGGTAGTTAGGTGTATGTTCAACTCCCAGTCCTGCCAAGTGTGTGTGTGTGTGTGTGTGTTTCCAGCTGCCTGGGGACACAGTAATGCTTTTAGATGCCTCACAACACATACATTCCCTATCGGCGTCTTTGCCTTTGCGGATGATGTCACCCACCTAGAAGTATGCCTCTAGGAGTGCTGTGTTCAGTAATCTTGGTAGTGCATTCTGTAAATGTGTAATGCTGTAGTGTGATAAGGTGGTTAGGTGTACGTTCAACTCCCAGTCCTGCCAAGTATATGTGTGTGTGTGTGTGTGTGTGTGTGTGTGTGTGTGTGTGTGTGTTTCCAGCTGCCTGGGGACACAGTAATGTTTTTAGATGCCTCACAACACATACATTCCCTATCGGCGTCTTTGCCTTTGCGGATGATGTCACCCACCTAGAAGTATGCCTCTAGAAGTGCTGTGTTCAGTAATCTCGATAGCGCATTCTGTAAATGCGTAATGCTGTAGTGTGATAAGGTAGTTAGGTGTATGTTCAACTCCCAGTCCTGCCAAGTGTGTGTGTGTGTGTGTGTGTGTGTGTGTGTGTGTGTGTGTGTGTGTGTGTGTGTGTTTCCAGCTGCCTGGGGACACAGTAATGCTTTTAGATGCCTCACAACACATACATTCCCTATCGGCGTCTTTGCCTTTGCGGATGATGTCACCCACCTAGAAGTATGCCTCTGGGAGTGCTGTGTTCAGTAATCTCAGTAGCGTGTTCTGTAAATGCGTAATGCTGTATTGTGATAAGGTAGTTAGGTGTATGTTCAACTCCCAGCCCTGCCAAGTGTGTGTGTGTGTGTGTGTGTGTGTGTGTGTGTGTGTGTGTGTGTGTGTGTGTGTGTGTGTTTCCAGCTGCCTGGGGACTCAGTTATGCTTTTAAATGCCTCACAACACATACATTCCCTATCGGCGTCTTTGCCTTTGCAGATGATGTCACCCACCTAGAAGTATGCCTTTGGGAGGGCTGTGTTCAGTAATCTCGGTAGCGTGTTCTGTAAATGTGTAATGCTGTAGTGTGATAAGGTAGTTAGGTGTATGTTCAACTCCCAGCCCTGCCAAGTGTTTCTGTGTGTGTGTGTGTGTGTGTGTGTGTGTGTGTGTGTGTGTGTGTGTGTGTGTGTTTCAAGCTGCCTGGGGACACAGTTATGCTTTTAGATGCCTCACAACATATACATTCCCTATCAGAGTCTTTGCCTTTGCGGATGATTTCACCCACCTAGAAGTATGCCTCTGGGAGTGCTGTGTTCAGTAATCTTGGTAGCACGTTCTGTAATTGCGTAATGCTCTAGTGTGATAAGGTAGTTAGGTGTATGTTCAACTCCCAACCCTGCCAAGTGTGTGTGTGTGTGTGTGTGTGTGTGTGTGTGTGTGTGTGTGTGTGTGTGTGTGTGTGTGTGTATATATATATATATATATATATATATATATATATATATATATATTTGTAATATGTATGTGGATATTAACACTATTGAATGTGCTACATTATCTGTACATGATCACCTTGGATGTATCTGAATGTGCTATGGCTCTGTGATAGTGTACATACTGTGTGCTGTAGTGATCCTGGGTTATAGTTGTGTAGTGACCAGTTATTTTGTTGCTGGGTATTACAAGGGAAATTGAAAACCATGATAGTACAGCACCTTTAAACGGTCATGTGCACATCTCAGCAGCAGTCAGCAGTGGTTATTACTTTGGAGGATGAGTATGGCTCATATAACTATGTATTAAATTACAATACTATGCAAATCAGGTTAACATTACTGACACCCGTTTATCCACAGGTTGTGATGCAGATCCCAAGAATGTATGTGTATACATTGCCAGGTGCAGGACTGGAATATGGTTGAATGCTTGGAGGGGTGTCCATTGCCAGAAATGGTGATCTGTACAGCATGGCAGGTACAGTCTGTGACTGTCCCACAACCTCCAGTATATGGCTGACACATGCTGAAACAGTGTACATGCAGAGGCACACATAAAACGAACAGCTAGGGATAACACATACACACACACATTGCATCAACATTGGGCCATGCAAAATATGTTGTCCCTCACACACACACAAATGCATACATGTTGATTGGACGGTTCAATGACAGGCTCTGGAAAAGAAACTACATACCCTGTGCATATGATGACACCTGTGCCCCCTCTTGTAATGTGTAACATTGATGCAGGTACAGACTAACATGGTGCTGATGCACAGGGTGGCTTCATAGCACTGTAATAATATTACAATGTTGTTAACACAAAGTGTGATTTCCTTCTAGGTGTATGTAAGCAGGCATGATACATTACAGCTATGATCATCAATGTAGTATAGTGTACAGCACTGTTAATTCTGAAGATGTATTATCCATCCATGTGCCATTTGACTGACGTGTGTAGTATTGGCAGCACGTGTTTCAGAGTGTGCAGTATGTGTGTGATGTGTGTAGTACAGATTTTCATGTATTTATATGTGAACATGGTGAAGGTGCACTGTCTGCATGTACATGTATAGTGGACACATTGGAATGGTGACATGCCCTGTATTACACACTGTTAACACTTCATAGTTTCTATTGGTGGCCAGTATGCATTATACTACACATATTGTTGTACTTGTCTACACATGTGTGATTGCTATGGTTTTACACGGTGCTGTGGGTGATACTGTTACTATCTGTGATTGTTTTGCATTATGGTAGTAGATACAACCTCAACAGTCTGAATAACCAATTGTTATATGATATCTTCACAACTGACCCACACATGTAGGACACACAGTAGCATGCGGATCCTACATGTACTATACTATACCAGTACGTACTGGTATTGACTGCCACACATTGCTGGGACCATTACTGTTTGACATATAGCCATGTTAGTTACAAGCAAAGACAATAGGGATATTCCTGTCCACATCTGGGAATTCATACTGTGGCCTAGAATGCATTCTGCACATGACACAGTTATTCTACACAAGGGTATCATACAGACAGATACGTGTTATCCAACCCATGCTGTAAACCTATAAGGCTAAAAAGAGTCAGTTATCCACATTTACTACACAAACTTTACTAACAGTAACACATAGGTATTACACCCCAATATGTATAATGGGTAACAATGTGTACATATAGATAAGTGCTATGTCATTTGTCATTTGATATTTGCATTTGCAATGGTATTTTGAAGTACATCACTGTATCACATAAGCAATGAGAGTTCTGCATGCATATCCTCCAAGGTGGTTGTACAACTATGATGAATGTCCATTATTGGCATACTTTGCTGTGTTTGAACTGTTCTGCAGTAATACACATACATGAACAGCCACTCACACTATGTATATAAACTGTTTTGTGTGTGTGTGTGTGTGTGTGTGTGTGTGTGTGTGTGTGTGTGTGTGTGTGTGTGTGTGTGTGTGAGAGACACAGATGACCTAGGCCACAGACAATTCTGGTAAATGTAGTTGATAAGTGCTTTAATGCTCCACCAGATGTGTCCAGGCACCAGAACTGTGACTTGAGCGACACAAACACATGCTAGAGTAAAGTTTTTGTTTGTGCGTGTGCCTCATTATGGCATTCCTGTTCATGTGTGTGTGCATTTCTGATGTGTGTCATCAGCCACAGTTGAACTGCACATCCAGCATCCCCCCCTAGGTGACCATGAGGGTTGTCCCCATTGCCAAACGTTTTGTACAGCTGCGTCAGATGCCACATATCGGAAGCATTGCAGCTTCCAGGGCATCCAGCACACGCATTCATTATTATGGGCTGGCAATCACACACAAACCACCACTTCATGGAGGGAAAGCCCTTGTGGATGATGTAGGCCCGACCACACTCACTGGCAGGTGCTTTGATGCATATGTGCGTGCAGTGTATTGCACACAGTACTTAAAGTATTCCACTATTGTGTGGAAAAGACACATATTTCTGCCCAGTACCTCATGGGAATTGGGGATATATACATCATCACTGACATGTGCTGACATGGCATTCATGAACTGGTGCAGTACCCTGGATGCTGATGTTTGTAAAATCCACATCATATCACCAGTTGATCTCTGGAAGGTACCTGTTGCTGGTATCCTTAGAGCAACACATACCTTGGTTTCCACTGGGATAGGTTTCCCTCTGTTGGTTCTGTGTGTGAGACATGGCCTGCACAGCTCCACAATCTTCTGCAGGAGGTCTCTGTCCACTCTATAGCACTCTACTATCTCCAGCTCATGTAGCCCCTGGTAGGTTACCCTGTGCCTATATACTCCTCTCCGTCTACTCACTGTGTGATGCTGAGCAGCATTCACATTGGCACAACCCTCCACATGTTGCATATGTTGATGTATAATAGCAATGGCAGCCCCTAACATTATGTTGTCTCAGTTAAGCTTTTACAGTTTTCACTTCTCTTAGTATACTACAGTGTTGCAGTGTGTCTGAGAAAAACATGGTGGAATGCTGTTTGTAGAGTTGTACATGCTGTGCTGTGCTGGCCTACTGTAAAGGCTGTGTAATATACTCAGTCTGATTGTTTTCACCGCTAGCTGTGGTAGTTCTCCTTGGTTAACTTACTGCTATTTGTTTACCTTCCTTTTCACTGTTTGTGTCCACAGTGAGCGGTGCCACACATAGGAGCACAGTGAAGTGCACATCCGCTTCCACATGCGCACACAGGCTTATACATGCGTACAAACACTTACACTGGCTTACACAACATTACACGAGCTTCAACAATCTTACAGTAGCTTACTCGTTCTTCAACTCAAAATCCAAAAAAATGTTCAGTGCTATCACCAAAGCCCTGCCATCATTCTTCAACTTGCGCACACGGGCAGACACACATGTACACATGCTTACTCGGGCTTACAGGCTTGCACGGGCGCAAGCACACTTCAGCAGGTTTGCAAGAAACTTCAGCGATATCCATGGCGTATACCATCAGTTTCCTGACTTTACCTAGGATAAATCATAACACGCCTCTTCCACTGATGAGTCACTGACAGCAAACATGTGACACACTGCTCCAATAAGATTACAGTGTTTTATACATGCACACTCATGATGTCATCTGTCTTCTATGCTGATAGTCCCCTTAACCTACTCTTACACTGTAGAGGCTTGGCACATATGGCATGACAAATTGTGCTTCACTATCCTCAGCCTCAATTGCATAGGATTGCCTACTAATGCTTGGTTATATCTCTGAGAGTGCGCTTCCACACATAGCAACCACTACTCAGTAGCCATGTTGTCTTCAGCTTGCCATTCACCTGCATGACGAACTAACTTTTAACTGACATTACAATTTGTATGTATATTTTACATATTTGTCTTGTTTTGTATGCACAGCGCGTATTCGCGCCGCTGCGCTACGCTTAAACACCGGAGATCGGGGGAGGACAACTAGAGTTTTATTAATTTCCAATGGAAAAACATGCCACTGGCCTTATATTTGGCCATTGGCATGCTTCTTCAACTAAATCCATCCTTTATTTGCAGATGACATTGCTCCATTTAGCTACTTGCAGAACGTTACTAGGTTAACATCCATGTACATTTCTGCACATAACTCTACTCTTGCACGGACAGCTTACTGTTTCATGTATCGCATATTTTACATCATTTGCATAGCTTTTACCTACAAATGGGGTAATTTGCATATCCTAACATTGTCCGTGCAATGTTCGTTTTAGGGGCTGTGTTACACGCCCCTACAGGATATTGCTGAATAGCTTGGCAGACATCTTGCATGCTCTACTCTTACTCTACTCATACACACCAACCAAGGCTTTGTGAATCCTGGCCTAAGCTTTGCTGTGTGCTAATATGTCTATTTGTGGAGTAAGCATGGCTGTAGGTATGTTTTGACCTGCTACGTCTGTCATTTCTACAGAGCTGCTCCCACTTTCATCATTTGTAGAGGTGACAGCCCTATAGGAACTATATGTACAGCTGTGACATTTGACAAGTCAACACATACCTGCGGTCAACACTAAACTGACTACTTCAGCACTTTTCATACCTTCAGATTTGTCTTGTAGTAGTATAGTCGATAATACTGTTCCCTATAACATGTATCTGTTTCTGATACAAGATATGTCATTTTATTACACCACTACACACAATATATGAAGAAATCACAGGCCAGATGCCATTACATTCCTTTTGTAGGACACACCCACCCAGAGTGTTGTGTTCCTCACAAAAGCCAACAGGTGCTAATCAAAACATATTCTGCTATCATCTACCTTATGTGTTCGCCGGTATTTTCACTTTCCGTCAGTGGCAGAACTCACATGCGAGTGTGGGAGACTGAACACTGTATCGGGGACACTGCATAGCACCCTGAGGGACACATTTATGTTGTTTCTATTAACCTTCCACATTGACTATCACAGAGAATAAGTATTCATCAAATTTATCGAGGTACATGCTTTTGACTTATACATGTTTTGTCATTTGTCATCACGTCTTTCTTCACACCTGTCCACCTAATCTCACTAGTTCTGTACATTTATTTAGGTCAGGGTTACCTTCATATCTCTCAACTGTACACATTTTGGGTAAGTGTCCCGAACTTAGACTTATAATTTTGTTCCTTTTTTAATAATATTGTGCCTTTCTGGTAATTTAGTGGCAAGTCATTAGGGACTGTGGGGTTAGACAATAATGACAGACATTAGTAGTTTATAATTAATAACCCTCAAAACATTCATACTAATGAATGATCCATTATTCTATCAACGTTCTGACTTTGTAAGAGGAATATTTGAAATATTCCCTATTTGTACTTATTTGAAAATGCCTTTGTCCAGATGTCTTATTCTGATGGGTTGAGAGGTATGGTTACCATCTTAATCGTACGCATGTACGTCCATGATAATCACTTACACGACACTAATATAAGTCCCTACATCTTCCCCCAATAGTTTACACAATATCCAGTAGATGGGTTCTTCATTTTTGGAAGATATAGGCATCTGTTATACCCACATAGGAATATTAATCACTCCCATGGGGCAGACCTCATAAATCTGTGCCAACCAACACCTAGGCACCTAGGCCCATTATTGCATACCGATGATTCCCAGACCTGACACCCCTCCACAGTAGTCATAACACATATTTAATGTGAGCGATAATAAAGTATGAAGAGACTTCTAAGCACTATCCACTCTCCGCATATCGGGACATATGTCATACATTCTGTCAACCCATGTGTTATTACACTTGCACAAGCTACTGTTGCATGTACAGCTATATTGTAGTTGCGGATGACACTTCTTTGCAGCAATCATTACAGGACAGTGCGTGTATAGATTCACAATTTTTGGGGTCCTGCAAAGGACACCTATATCCATGTTTAAAGAGTAGGACTTGCAGATCTGGCACACTGATATTTTCTGGGCAATAGTTTTGAGAGCAGGAGTGTATTTACCTTAATTGCATGTCTGTATGTCTCTCCATACTAGCTATGATGTAAACTATTTATGTACATGTGTTATAAATACGAGGACATCTGTTTATATGTTTGTTAGGTATATATCAATTAATGTTGTATGTGTTTGTGTATATATATATATATATAAATATATATATATATATATATATATATATATTATATATATGTCTGTACATTCTTTATTTCATATATTTATTTAGTTTAAGTCTGTGGATATATATCTATACACAAATGTGTATATCCATATATAGACATTACGTGTAGAAACCAGCATTCATTTGCTATACTGTGAGCGGATTACACACGCACAGGCGCACTTGCATTTCCTTATCGTGGGTTACGCGCAGGCGCACATGCATATCGTTATTGTGGGTTACATATGTTTACTAAGTGTTTGTGCTTACGTGGGCTTTATTACTTGTGACAGTACCAGTAAAATATCTGTAATCCAGTTAATGGACATATGCGAAACATACGTTCACCTTTACATATTTAAATGTCTGTACAGCACAGACACATTCATTACACTTTAACATCATATGTGCTGTAGTCGTAGTTGAACAGGGACTGCATTCACGTTGGCCGGATGCTGTAACCACTATACTTTTGGTGTTCTGACTCATTTATATGCATACCCATAGTACATAGCTACATTAACATATGCCTCACCGCTTCACTTACGACACAGGCATCCATTCTCCTGCTGGGAAAAATGTGGTACTACATATTACACATTCCCTATTCCCTACTGCTCTGGACCCAAGCTGCATATTTAATCACTGCAGGGATATTCAGGAACCCCAAGGCTTATAGTCCTGACACATACAAGTCTTTAATTGTCAGGGTGTTCATGTGGTGATCTGGGTTTAGGCTTGTCCGCCTGGTGAACGGAACTGCCCTGACCGTGTTCAAATGTCAGACAAAGCACATGGACAGAGTTTGTCCATTTTAAACATTTTATCTGTGTTTACAGACACAGGTGTTTGGGCACCTGTCAGCAGCTTATAATGTTGCAATACATAATATGGGTGGGGGTGGTTACAATACATAATCCACGGTGAATGGTGTTCCCATTCACATTTGACTATTTCCTGTATTCTTTCAAACGAGGATTATTATTTTGGACATGAATTAACTATGAATTAACTACAGGTATGCAATAGTACAGTAAACATATGTGAAGGTTTGTTACTGTAAAAATGTACGGACCTCTGTAATATTCGGGGACTACCCCACATCCTTCACAACATTTCATGCTAATGTACATACTATTATTCTGTGAACTTTTGAAGTTTGTGAGAGCAGTATTTACATCTGTCCCTATTTGTACACCCATTATTTTAGGCTTTGTCCAGATTTTGTTGCTGTAATAGGTTGAGAGGTGTACACACATTTTGCCAAAACATGAACACGCGGGCATTTGGATTTACGTAACTATGGTGGGATGTTTACAAATGTGGGATACATATTTGCAATCCTGACACTCCCTAGGATGATACTTCCTACTACATATGGGGAATACTCGCTATGTGTACGGCTGCGCAAGGCTGGTAGCTGGCTTTGGTGGACATTCGGACATGGGTGTGGGTTATGTGCTATACAGGGGATGTTGCGTATTGCATTTGCATGCATGGGTTCCGCATATAGCATCCTATGTGTATGTGCCGGTTACATTCCTGTTCATGTGTATAGCACATTTTGATATTCATATGTTTGTGTGAGTTTGGTATACAATATGGACTGTCAGGTTTCTTTACAGTTGTTATATGACCACAACTGCCCAGCTGTGCACTATCACTACCACTGTGGGACTGCTGGTGACCATGCCCATGGGGCTAGGCATGTGTATTGGCGGCGCGCTGACATGATGCGCTTCACTTCCACTGGGTATAACTACTTACAGTGCAGTACATTACGGACACACGATTTTAAATATAATTTGTTCCATGGACGGAAACTCATATTGTGTTGCGTGCATTTCTGTTTGGTTCTCAATTTTGTATGGCCGGGAACTGTCTTGCATGCTTTGCATATGTTTCATTATCCACGGACACTGATAGGTGCAATTACTATTGCAGGCAGACTATAATATTCAGCAGTTTAGGTTGCTCATCGACAGCCGACATTGACACGTCTCCGGGTGCAGCTTAGTAACGCCCCATGCACTCGCGCACGTGTCCTATGCACATGGATGTGGTGGCAGCGCACCTTCATTAATATGCATGTGGCACTACTACACCATATATACGCTGCACGGCCAGCGCAGGCCTTACACCGGCCTTGCATTGAGCTTCATGAATCCGGGGGTGTAACTTTAAACAGGAGTAATATTTCACAATTTTGCCCTAAGAGCACAACCAAAGCATGCACTATTTCCCTAGGACTGGACTGTATACCTCTTTCCACCCCTAATGTACCTTCTTATTACAAACTTCAGAGCAATGCGTCACAGTTTAAGATCTCTGATGCACTCACACTCAGAGTAAATTTAAAGCTCACACATCCAAACACTTCTGAGAAAAATTGATACAGATTTCCAGCTGTGTCCCTTCCCCAAAATAATATGGTAATGCTGCCACCAATCAGAGTGTCTTCATGCCCTTTAAAAGGGGTGTCCATTATGAAAATTAAATATCAAAATAAATGATAGCTATGACCAGAGCAGCCTGGCCTTTGTGAGGATGTGGAGAGTATCAAACAGGTATAAACACTCTCTAATCTTTAAAGAAAAACACTGATTTTCACCCACAATGTAAAATAATGAAAACATTTAATAATAAGTAAAATGATTACAAGAATAAAAATTAATAACTTTCAATAAACATGAGAATTAAGTCACTGGAAATGTAAAATTAAACTGCAGGATAGGAGTCCATTATTCTAGAAAAAAATATCTTAATAACTAAGCTTTCCTAATCTAACTAAGAATACTGTCCCAGATCTAATCTAAAACATAACAACAAGACCAAGGCAGGCTTACAGTTTTTGGTGAGTTCTCTTTTATGGGTATCCACTGACTGCTACTTTTCACTACCAGCTACACTTGACAAACCGCTCAGCACTTGACAAACTGCACTGCTACTGACTTCAGCAGTCTCTGTTATATCCCACATTAACTGTCTCAACTGTGTTATTTTTAAAATAACAATCAGCTGTTCAAAAAAGTTTTTTTTCCCGTCAATCAGCTGTTTAAATATTCACTTAGCAACCAGGAACATTCTAATGACATCAATTACTGTTCAGCTGATTCTCCACAGTACTTTAGAATCTCACTCACAAACGTAGATAATTAGAAATGTACCAAAACACTAAAAGATTCTTTTAACATGCTGTATAAACAGGGAAATCCTTGAAATTTAAAAATGTATTTATATTTTCACAATTAAACATGCTGGCATACAGTACAAGTTAATCTGAAAATATACACAAACCTCCTGCCAGACATGCTAACACAGATGACAGTGTTTATATTTTCTTCACATAACATCTTGCCTTAATTCTACCCTTTCTGTTCTTCTGGGGACTTAGTTGAAGATATTGAAGTATATGGACTGGATCAACATGAATATGAAAGATATGTTCTTACTATGAAAATAGATCCAAGTGATCTTTTGTCCATATACTGTAATGCACCTGTCCACATATCCCTTAACCAAACTGTCTCCTAGGAATCAATCTGCAGGTAAAACTAGAGGCAATTAGGTTATACTACTTTTTTCAGGGCATCCTTTATTGGGTTACATTGCTTGGGGTGGTGATCTGGAGGGGGAAGCAGAACATCATGGGAGAAAGAGAGGAGTTTGAACTTTCAGGGGAGTTAAAAGTTTCCAGAAAGAGTGTGCCTGTGGTTATCAGTCCAAGATTAAAGAAACCCATTTTTGGTAGGGACTAGAGTGAAATATTCTGTTTATAATGGCTTATTAGATAGATCAAAATGAAGATGCTGAATTCTTCCTCATAGGCACCCTTTATATGTATACATTGCAGATAAGGTATTATTTGGGGTATTTACTTGGAGTTTCTGCTTAAATTTCCTCCCATGTCCAAAGGGTGTGTGTATAGGTGAAGTGTCATTGTTAAATTTGCCCCTGTGAACCTGCAGAATGTAAGCAGTGTGTGAATGTATTTGTGTGTTTTTAGATAGAAAAACTGTATTTGGGAATGTTTCCTGACTTAGGTCTGCTGATTGACGGACTAAGCCTGGGCTCTCTATGACCATGAAATGGATAAAAAAATACTGAAAATTAATGAATAAATGAAAAACATTTGTAGTAGGTAATGAAATTACTTAATGAATTAAATTTTGGATAGTTTCATGGGAGAAAACTGAACAAAATACATCTAGTCATTTTGCAGTGCAGAATTGTTTCTTTCTTATACTTAGCAATTTTTACCAATGCACTCAGAAAAAAAAAAACTTTCTAAACACGTGTTGTAATATGTGTTAAACAATTTCCACAGATAGGAACACACATACTGTTTACGGTCTTATCTAAAATACTAATAACAGAGAAAGACATGGTTAATTTTTAAAAATACTTTCCTCTGTAGCTCTTCCATTACTTGCTGAATGTTCACTTTTCAACTCCAGTAAATGAAGAGATATTTTTTGATGAAAGCGGACATATACAAGCAACATATAGTCTTGCAAACTGGCAAGTGACGTCATCTGGACAAATTATAATGCCAAACGTTGGTACATACATTCCAAGAAACATGAGTCTTTCTGTAATGGATAAGGCTATCATGTGGAACCAGAACAATAAACAGGTAAGTAAAGAAGTGAAAACCGGTTGTTGCCATTTTTTTATGTTTTCCCTGTTTTGTTAATATTTGTGTTCTTTTAAAACATACAGAAATGAAGAAAAAACAGAGTGTTACTCTGTAAAGAAACTAACAAGTTAGTTCATATTTCTAAAGTACAGGTATTAATTTAAATTTAAGAATATACAAGCTGAGAATGTCCAGTTTTCATCACTTTTACAGACGTTACAGAATCAGCAGTGTAATGAACCTTTTTGTTTTGTCTGTGTCGTATCTGAGCAATATACACAGTTTCATAGTTTTTTCAAACTAATAGTAAATTTGACTCATTGTATTTACTAATTCGATTCAGATATAACAAATAACATAAAGTGAAGTGTAATCAAAACGGATTTGCTATTAAAACCCTACACAGATCAAGACCTGACAGCAGTATGATTATTAAGTTATAGATCTAAATCAATATTGCAATGCCAGATAAGGGCTGGAAAGAAGTACATGAAGGAGAATACTATAAATGTTTTCTTCCTCCCAGAGTTTATGTTTTCCCAACAAAATTATTTCTACCCCACCATGTGTAAGTGAAGCATGATTCAGCTGCTTTTCTTCTGTGTCATGCCAGTGCTAGTCAGCTTGCCCAATCCAAACCATGATGACTTTGCCAATGATCTTGTGACATTTTCTGGAATTATTCTCTGTGGTTCTTACAATATATTGTCCACTACCAGTAAGTGTTTTTACCCCAGAAGAAGCCTAAAAAACAAGGTGATATTCATTATAGTCAATGTTGCAATACTGAGCCTGAAACTTCCTACCATACAGAAGCCCATGGGCCACCCAAACAAAAGAGTCTTTAACCATCTCCCAGCTAGCGGACATCCTTGGCCATTTGACTTCAGGATGTTGATGTAAAAGCAGAACATCAGCAGGTGCCATCTTTAGTTTTCTTGTTATGTAGTTTAATGTTCCAGAATGCATCTGTTAGTGTCATCAGTCCATCAATCAGCTTGAATTGCCAGAGTTATCTAGGTAAGTACTCTATTAGAGACTTTTTTATTTATTTAAATTGTAAGCATTCATTGTTGATGTTTACAGAAGTTAATAACTGTATTTCTTGTAGAAAACAAGTCTCCCACAAAGATTTCTATTCTTAGTGCTTGTCCTGCTTAGAGCCCCAACATGATAAATGTCTGTTTTTTGGTATGTTTCACTCTAAGACTATTAGAAGCAGGACTGAATTCTTTCAGCAGAATTTGTTTTACCATAGGGCAGGTGCTTCCCATGCTATGGTATCCATTGGTTCCCAAGTGAACATCCCAATGAAGCTAAAAGATAAATGACCAAAGGAGAAGGAAATCAAGGAAGCAAATGACATTTCAATTCCCGAATCCCCAACTAAGCTTAATGTTGTAGACACAGGTGAGTTACCTTTGCAGCCCATTGGTCCGATGCTCATTAGGCCCAAGCCCTCTGGCATGACCACTCCACAGGCCACCAAGACTCAGGAATGCACTTCACAGTTTGACACTATGCAGACATTGGTTGGGTGTGAAACTGCTATGAAAGCCATGGCAGAGTCCTGGTATCTCTTTGGTAAAGGGAAGAAATACCCAGGAACCAGACTGAGGTCATGTCTATGTGTTTGCAAACTAAGGCCCTAATCTCTCTTAAAACATACACTCCAAAACCTAAAAGGCGGATGGGCTTGCCTCAACCTTTGCTGTCTGTGTTCATTGCCTTGTCATCTCAGGTCAGTTCACAGGATTTGGTCAGGCTGACTCAGGACTTCATGAAGACCAGCCAGCCCACCCTATAAAAGGATTCTGTACCAGGAAGTTCCACCTGAGAAAAGAAAAAGGGAGATTTCCCCCAGGTAGATTAAATTTCCCCAGAACCAAAAGATGAGAAGAACTAGCCTTATTAAAACACCATCCCCTCAGATCTGTCATGACTCTAATTCAGAAGACACCCTATCCTCAGCCTCTCCCCCTGAGGATTTATCCTTTGGAGACACACTTCATAAAATGAAGGAAGTCTTCAACTGGGAGTCTAAGAAAGTTTTTGAGCCTCATATTCACTATAGAGAAATTCTGAACCTTCATACACATAGACCACTGGTGATTCCTCCAGTCCATGCTATCTTGGATGATATGTTTGAAGACATATGTTTGCATCCTGGATTCCTTCCTCCTACCCCTAACCTGATGACTTCCTCAGAATGCTTGAGACTCATAAGCACTTTTACAAGAAGACTGTGGCAGATCTAGCAGTGGTATCTGTGGAACCCTCCAAATGAGCTAATAAGAAATCATTCAAGGACTCCTTACCAAATGATAGGGAAAGCAAACTGATGGACAGGTTTGGCAAGAAAACTTACACTTCAGCCACTCTGGCAAATACATCTCTTAACTGCCAGTTTCACATGATCAAATAGCTTGAGTCATTATGGGAACAAATTAAATCTAAGACAGAGGGATACAAAGCAAGAGCCTTCAGAGGGATATCCAGGACATGTGTAATACCATCATCCAGGTATCCAGACATGCTCTCAAATGTGGATACGATGCTTAGGTGCATGATGTGGAGCAACTGCAATGGGTTCAGTCACTCAGTGACATTCCTAAGGATACAACCTCTCTCAAATCAGATTAAAGCAGAACTCTTATATGCATCTTTGGATAAATAGTTCCTGCTTGGACCTCCACCTGAAAAAGTACTTAAAAGGTTGGGAAAA